>NW_023475627.1:0-3187 GCF_013731165.1 Rhagoletis pomonella
GAAAATTTATGATAACTGTAGGAGTTTTTTGTATGCGTTTTGGATATTTCTTCTCCTGGTATAATTTTACCATAGGTGGGGTGCATGCAATAACACCATACCGTTGCCTTAATATAGAAAGGCCCTATCTCACATCGTCGCTGAAATGCACAAAGCCGTAACTAACTAAAATCTTTTATTGCATAAAACGATTTGGGGCCACATAATGCGATCAAATGCATCATAATCAATTAAAACGTAAATTTTCGATTTTTTAGTTAGTTACGGCTTTTTGTATATCAGCGACGATGTCAGATAGGGCCTTTCTATATTAAGGTAGCGATACGCAATAATTTCCATTACTTGGACATTAAAAAGCAGTTTCAGAACTGAACTAGTGTTATTTTATTATTATTCTTTTATCTAAACGGTTATAATGCCACCAGGGCATAATTGCGAAAGTAGGCGAGGGGGGCGGGAGATGCGAGCGCGGACCGCCGCGACGCTGGGCACTTTCGAAATTGTATACTTTAAATTCGTCCATTTAACTTGTGTATGTACTACTTTTTGACAAATGTAACTTGGTGACTACCCTACAAGAAAAGGACTTTTTCACTAACACACTAACACCAATACACAGAAAAAACATTTGTAATAATAACCTTAGCAAATACAATAAGTAGAAAAGAAACCTTTTAGCACTGCTGGTAAAATCCCCATGTGAGAGAGGGACACGTAGTCACATGTACACAAAAGAACTGGTCAGGTTTTTCATATTACCCCCGAATTTCTGATGAGGGAATTGCAGCACTATTGTATCAGCGCTGACCGTCAGGTGACCGGTCATTTTCCAGTAAGATTTCTTGTAGGGTACCTATGTGCACTATTGCGCTTTATTACTCAATTGTTAAGTTTAAAAGTTGGTCTTATTGCTCAACGAGAAATGAAATAAAGCAAATTTGTGTTATTTCACATTCAATTGGGAAATAACACAAATTTACGTTATTGCCGTTTGTGTTCACCCCCCCAGAAAAAATACAAAAATATAACCTTAAGAAGAAGCAGATGTATGTATGTAGGGTAGATAGATAGATAGATAGTTGGTTGGGTAATGCACTGCAACCGCTGGGTCTATTGTGCCCCTAGCTCATCACAACTCCTCAGCAAGCCCCAGAGTGTCTAAAAACTTCATAATGGACCCCGGGGACAGTGAGTGTATGTGCTCCTCTCTTGGCCAGACGTACCCTATGCTTCTAAGCCTCCTGCGCGCCACGGCCTCACACTCTACAAGAAGGTGTAGGGGAGTTTCCCTGGCGGCATCGCAGAAGCGGCACAGGTCGCTGGACCAGATACCTAGTTTATACATGTGCCCTCTTAGCCTACAGTGGCCGGTCAAAAATCCTGTAATTACCCTCAGTTTGTCCTTTGGAAAATTCATGATAGCCTGTATCTTGTCAGATTGTAACCTCCTAATAGGCTTTTCGCCTGACCCTGACCCAGGGTGTCACGCCAATGCAGTTCCCTCAGTTTTCTAATGTCCCTTCTGAGCATATCCTTTATAGTACTTGGTCCCACTGCCAGAAAGGGCTCAGGTCCTATCGGGGCCGAGGAAGCAGCTAATCTGGCCAGGTGATCAGCCTCCTCATTTCCTGCCACCCCCGTGTGCCCTGGTACCCACATTAGTTGGATATCATTGACCTGCGCCAGAGCATTAAGCCTCTCGACACATTCCAAAACCAAGGAGGACTTGATCTCGAATGATGAGAGAGCCATAAGTGCCGCCTGAATATCGCTTAGTATAAGTATCCTTTCATTCCTATAATTCCTACTCATGTTGATCTCAGCGCACAAGCTGATGGCATAGCCCTCCACTTGAAAGATGCTTGGGAAGGTTCCCAGGGGCACCGAAAGCTTCAGCCTGGGGCCGTACACGCCTGCTCCAATCCCCGCAGGTGTTTTAGAGCCGTCAGTGTACCACTGTATTGTGCTCGCCTGTATGTGCCTTTCCATAATAGAGGCACACCAGGTCACCTTGCTATAAGTGTAAGTCCTGAAATTCCTTTTGAAGATAACCTGTCTGTTGATATCGTCTCTGAGGAAAAGAGCCAGGGGGAGCTGGGTACCTAGCTTGTCCCTGTTCCTAGATGATACCACCTTGCCTTTGCCGAAGCCCTCCCTAGCAAAGTTGAGGAGGGTTCGCTTTGCAACCTGTTCAACTAAGAGGTGCAGTGGCTCGAGTTCCAGCATTACCTCTAGCGCTGCCGTCGGGCATGTGCGCATTGCTCCCGTAATGCACACACATGCCAAACGTTGAAGCTTAGAGAGGGTCTGCCTCACCGTTACTAAAGTAGTCCTGGAATGCCAAGCCACCGCACCGTACGTTACTATAGGTATCACTATCATGGTGTACAACCATCTGAGGATCCTCGGAGTGCACCCCCAGGATTTTCCCGCCAGGCGTTTGCACACCATAATCGCCCTGGTGGCCTTGGAGGTGACCGCATCAACATGGGTCTTCCACAGAAGCTTGGACTCCAGGGTAAGCCCCAGATACTTAACCTCTGTGGCGACATTGATTGCGACCCCGTCCAGGGTCAGGTTCCTCATCCCCTGAAGATTTCTTTTCTTGGTGAAGGGGACTATAGCTGTCTTGGAGGGATTGATATTTAAGCCTACATCTGCGCACCACCTTTTTGCAAGGTTAAGACCTGTTTGGACGATGTCACAGAGAGTACTAGCGAACTTCCCTCTAGCAATAATCACTATGTCGTCCGCATACCCTTGGCATCGAACGCCCTCGTTAGTGAGTAGCTGTAGGAGTTCGTCCACAACTAAGCTGTATGTAGGGTAGGTGCATCAATCGTCGGACAGTTTAGGTGATTTTTTAATTTTCTTAAGCGACCATTTTAAGCCTACTGATAATAACAAATAGAAGTGAATTGATTAAAGCGCTTCTGTTAGTTACAACTTGTGATCAAAAAGAATTTTTTTGATGAATATTTCCGTCTTGTTGTTATAAAAAAAAATAAAAAAAGTGCTGTTGTACTATTAGTCGGACAAGATTTTTCAATTATCGGACGCAGCGTACTCTAATTGTCGGACATAGGCAAAACTGCATGAAATTAATTTTTTTACAAATTTATTTTAATTTTTTAAGCGACCAAAAACTTAAAAATTAGTTCTACTTCTAACTAATATATACAATAAA
>NW_023475628.1:0-3187 GCF_013731165.1 Rhagoletis pomonella
GTCACAAGGGACAGTAGGCGAAGATAAACCTATTGCCTACATATCGCGATCCTTGAATAAGGCAGAAGAGAACTACGCAACCAATGAGAAAGAGCTCCTCGCTATCGTTTGGGCACTCGATAATTTGAGGTCCTATTTGTACGGCGCCAGGAAGATAAAAATTTATACCGATCATCAACCTCTGACGTTTTCCATGAGTAACCGCAATTACAACGCCAAGCTCAAGCGATGGAAAGCGCGGATAGAGGAGTACAATTGTGAGGTGATTTATAAACCAGGCAAGACGAATGTGGTCGCCGATGCACTCTCCCGTCTCAAGACGGAAGTGAATGCACTCACAGATTCAATCGTCGCTCAGCCGCCGTGTACTGTAGCTGACGCGAGCCGAGCAAGATGGTTCAGACCTCATTCCACACGTAGAGGTACCCATAAATGCGTTTAGGAACCAAATAATCCTAAGACAGGGGGGCGAGTTGCGAGTGTAGTGAAGAACCTCATATGGGCTACAAAAGGTACTTTATTACTATGCCCGTATTAAATTGCGAATGTCTGGTGCCTGTCCTAAAGAAAAAATCTAAATCCAAATGTGATAAACGGCATTAAAATACCAGAAGATTCGATCCATGCATTGCAAAGGGCTTATGTTAATAATTTCAGCAGATACAAAATTAGAATCACGCAGTGCATAGTGGAGGATGTTACGATTGCTGATAGTGTATTTAGCATAATCGAACACGAGCATAGACGTGCTCATCGTAATGCTCGCGAAAATAGGGAACAAATCCTTGAAAAATTTTATTTTCCGGCTATGTCTAAGCATATAAGGGAATACATTAGTCAATGTGAAACGTGTAAATTAAACAAATATGATAGGCATCCGTCAAAGCCGTATATGCAGCCAACCCCTATCCCTAATTATCCGTGTGAGATCCTACATATTGATATTTTCGAAATAGAGCGACAGAAATACTTGAGCTGTATCGATAAATTCACAAAATTTGCGAAGCTTTTTCCGATAAAGAACAAATCTTCCACTCATTTGCGAACATAATTAACAGTTGCACTGCATTACTTTACAGTACCACGAGCTTTAGTTATGGACAATGAACGTGGATTTTTAACCCCACTCATATTAAACTACATTAGATCCTTAGGAATAGAAATATATAAAACACCAACGCAACGAAGCGAAGCCAATGGTCAGATCGAGAGGTTACATTCTACACTGATCGAAATATATCGTTGCCTTTGCGCTGAATATCCTAGACTAACAACCAAAGAACGCGTCGCGATATCTGTTGATAGATATAATAATACAATCCATTCGGTGATTAAAAGGAAGCCCGCCGACGTTTTCCTTAACAGGACTGCTAGAATAAATTACCAGGAACTGGCAAACTTTAGGGAACACACAAATGAGGACATAAAGGCTCTTTTATTGCATGAGCAAGAAAGTAGAAATGCAAGAAATAATAAAACTCGCTCGCCCCCCTCGCAATTTCAATAGCGGTGATGAATTGTTCATCGCCAACAAACAAATTAAAAGCAAACAGAAACCACTTTATAAAAAAGAAGCTGTCGCAGAAAATAGGAATGCGACTATTGTCACACAAAGTGGAAAGAAATTCCACAAATCAGACATAAAAAAATATCTGAAGATATTAAAACAAAAGAAAACCATTATTATATAAAGTGGAGAAACATCCACAAATGAGACATAAATAAATGTCAAAATATTTACAAGCAACATTGGTGAAGAGACAAAAAACTCATGCATAGATCCTTAAGTCCCAGGGGTTTGGGTACAAAATTTTTTTTTTGTATTCGATCAAGTCATATTGGTTCAATTCCAGTTTACTCGATGGTTCGAGTGACGACAATCGAAGTGGTTCAACTCCACCAGAGGACTATGACTTTAATTGACGTGAAGTCACTCGTGCCATGAGTAGGCCGTTTGCAATCATTAACGCTTATGGCTAAAAGGGATTACCGCGAGCCTTCCAATGTCATCTGAGTTTACGTCTGTATTCCAATGGCAAGAAAAAGCCGCAATGGCAAACCAAATTAAAGCAATATGCAAGGTTTGAATGAATTGCAAGAAATACACGAACTATTAAAAAAAAAGAGGAAAGCATTCCATAAAACCAAAAATAACCACTAACCTGCTTAAAAGTTGAAAAAAATACTAACTTACTAACACGCAGAAACTAATGCATAAAAATATATAAAAATTAAAATTATTAGTCTAACATACTACCCCGTACTAATGATACTAATCCTAATAATTAAATACTAACAAATTAATCGTCAAAAAATCCACTGTTAACATCACTACCTGGGTCCCCATGAATTCCTGATATCCCTTACCCTCCCGAGCTCCACTCACTAGAGATAGTATTAGAAATTAAGAAATAATTACTACATTAAATTGTTACTGTAGGATTATTGTTAAAAAATTTCGGCATACACGATTCAAAAAAAAATAAAATAAATTCCAAATAATTAATTATAAAGCATTCTGTATTCGATTTGACTTAAAAACTTAATTTCGAAGTAATTTAAAGAAAGAAAGTTTCAATTCCTGCAAAGAAAATTATTTACGATGTTCATTTTAAGCTATATAGGAGGTAAAAGTAGGATTAGGTTAACAATTTCGAATCTAATTCATAAAATCTGCCTCTGTGCAACCGCACAAGCATACGTCGTATTCAACCTAGATTCTCCTGTTCTAACTGTTCGAGATGGGTACGGTTGGATAGTCAACGGACATTTCAAACTGGTCCACATGATCGACTTGACGCGCTATGATAAAATTTTAAATCGTCTAAGCTATGAAACCTCAAGGATGAACGAGACCAACGCTATCACTGACGTCATCACCTATCAGTTGGAGAAAACTCAAACTCAACTCGACGAGCTGAAGGGCCCTAAGCCTAAAAGACCCAAGCGTTCAATCAATTGGATTGGGTCAGCCTGGAAGTGGATTGCTGGCACACCTGACGCCTTAGACTGGGATGAAGTCCTGCGGAGCCAAGACGCATTAGTAACCAATAACAACCACCAATATAAGGTAAACTCTGAAATATTCAAGAAAACTCAAGAGCTATTACAGGCTGTTAATGGAATCGCGACGGCCACGAATGACATTTTGGGACGCAACCACCTGGCTAAAGTTTCACAGGAAATA
>NW_023475629.1:0-3187 GCF_013731165.1 Rhagoletis pomonella
TTCAAGGTCATTAATTTTGTTATAAGCATAAAAATGTCTAGTAACATGGTCGAAAGTGGACTTGGCTGTATTCACCGTATAAACAGACAAAAAGTAATATCGGAAACTTTGATTTTCAGAAATAAAAACTGCTTTCGAAAGCCATTTTACACTTTATTCTAGCACAAAAGTGCTAGAAAATAAGCTCTCTCATTCACAACTCATGGAGAAAAGTTATTTTGAAAGAAATCAGTGGTACACCATTTAGCTCACACTTTTGTATTTTATTGTTTTAAAGGCACAAATATATTTTTTATTTTTTTTTTTCATTTAATTTTTAGGGACTTATTTTACTTTTTAACTATTTTGATGCTTACCTTTTCTTTCAATTTTTAGATTTTATTGTTTAAAAATATTTTTCTTAATTTCATTTCATTTATTAGTTTTATTTTTTTTCTTTTATTTTATAATTAAATTTAGTTTTCTTGTGTTAATTTTTTTTAATTGTTATAATTCACTGATTTAAGAAGAAAAATATATTTGTTTTATATAATTAAATTTTTAGGATCTTATTTGATTTTTTTTTGTCCTTTAGAATTCATTTTTTTTTATTTTTTGAATTTCATTTTAAAAATAAAAATATTTTTCCAAAATTTTATTTAATTTTTAAGTACTACTTTCTTCTCTTTTGATTAAATTATTAAAAGTTATTTTATTTACTTTTTAAAGATATTTGTATTAATTTTTGCTTTATTTTTATTTTACATATTTTTCATTTTTTAAATTTAATTTTCTTTTATTTATTAGTTTTTATTGTTTTAAAAAGAAAAATATACACCTGATCCTCTTTGTACGCGATCTTTTTTACGCGGCACAATTTTTTGCTGTAATTTTGTTTATTCGTTTTGTAACTATGTACACACAAACTGAAACTCTACATTCTACCTAATAGAATGCTATATTTCAACTTGAATTGACAAGAACAATGGAATACTATCGAAATCTTGACGAAGAGGCCAAAAGTAAAATGCCTCTAAGCCTAATATCCGATTATTCCCACAATTAATAGAAATATGAAAAATCAGCATTTTGATCTCATTCATTTTCTGTATCAGCGACAAATTTTTGTTACAGTTTTATTACGCAAAAACATACGGAAAATTTTCCATTTGTCATTAAAAAATGTTTGTCACCGATACAGAATTGGTCTGTTTACTAAACAAAAATGTTGTTTTTTTTGCTTACAAGCAACAAAATTTATCGGTACACAAAAGGAAAAATGTTGTTTTGCTTGGATCGTTCATTTAATAAACATTTAAGTCATATGCTTTCGTTTATCTTAGAGGAATGGGCATATGTTTGTACGAGTTAGAAGTTTCCTATGAAAATACGTTTTTTTACGCGGATTTTTTGGAAATTGGACCGTATAGGCTGATTTGCATCAAAATGTATCTATTTTTACTTAATTTACTTAAATTGAAACTTTCAAACAGGTGGTAACTCTCTAAGTTTTTTCATTCTATGTTTTAAGTTAGACCTCTAGCAATGCATCGGTGAAAACTGCATTCGATTCCGTGCATTAGTTTTCGAGTGATGCGCGTACAAACATACATACAGACAGATATATATACAGACACCAAAGAAAGTGATAAATTGCTGTTATCGAGAACCCGTAAAATGAAATAGTTCGTAAAAATAGTTGTTCCAGCGATTTTCAGACTAAAACCTTTAGAACTTGCAAATAGCAAAATTGCACTCTTAAGCGAGAGTATTAAAATAACTATAACGATGATTTTGATAATCGAAATAAAAATCAAATAAGAAGGACAGTTTGAAAAGATAGTAGGCAAAAATAATAAATTAATATCAGTTTAAAATATTGATTGCGGTGTTTAAAATGGGTATTTTAATATTTGAAAAAAACCCAACGAAATTCAATAAAATCGGCATAAAGCGCCATCTAGCGCAGAGATAATAAAAAAAGCAACCTTTAAAAATAAATTCCTCGTATCAAAAATCTTTATATTAGTGTTTTCTAAGAAGACTTTTTAGGACTTAACCTAATTAAACAATAACTTGTGTGCAAAAATTAAATCAAGGATATCTTCCTTATTTGAGCTAAACTCGAAAAAAAACCATTAACGTAGTATTATCGACACCTAAAACTAGCACTGGCATTTAGTTTTACTCAATACCAATTTGAGTTGTCGCACATTGTTTTATAAAGTAGTTAAGTCATATGTACACTTTTGTTTATACTTTTGTTATTGAAAAACTTACATCCATACATATATACATTTGTATGTGTTTGTTTATATGTATGTATACTAGTCTCATATGTATGCAGTTATACATATGTACCTATAATGTCGGAAAATATAAACAGACATATTTTGAAGGTTGATGCTATTTCCTTTACTTTATTTGCATACATAAATACACTTAAGAGCATTAAGCACATATCCATTTACGTTCTCTTTTCGCTCGAATAGCTTAAAATTCTTTTTCTTTTTTGTCAATTTGCTTGTCTTCGTGTTTAATGTATTTAAATGAAGAAGATGAATTGCAAAGCAATACGTGCGCTAAAGGTCTTTAACAACTTTATTTGTATTATTATTTCATACTAACAATGCACATTACATACGTATATAGTACTTACTCGTATATGCAAATCTATATCGTCATTTAAAGTACAAAACCGCGTATCAACAATTATAAATTATTTTCTAGATAGTAAAAACACTCATATTTCAAAATGGTTATCTTTTTTATAAAGCAATCGCATATCTGGCTAGTACATTTCAGGACGAATGGATAAGGCTTGCGCCGAGAGCTTGTGTGAGCAAATCCAAATTTTGGCAGCAAATGTCAGTTACGCGGTTTTGTACTTTAAACGACGATATGCATTGCGGATAATCTCAGAAGTTGATTCGCTAAGTGAGAATTTTGTACCGCTTATTTTTTGAAACTCAATACTTTCAAGAATATGTTAGTATAAGTTTTACTTATTTTCAGATATTTTATAGCTTAGCAGCTCATATTAGAGGCACATTGTTGTTCGCAGCAATGTAATTGACTTCTCAGGTGTTAAATTGTTTCTGAGGTTAGCAAAACAAAAAAAGTATCGGCGTAAGGCAATGAAAAAACATATAAGTTATCGGAAGTGGGTTTGGAAATACACAGATTCATATAAATAATAAAAACATAT
>NW_023475630.1:0-3187 GCF_013731165.1 Rhagoletis pomonella
TGTGTTGCAACTAGAAGGTGTTGCAGCAGTTGGTGGAAAGTACATAGTTGCTGCACCAACTATGCGCTAGTTGATTTAGTGCAACTGCAGTTACGCATACGAAATGTGACAAGGCAACATTAGCGACAATAGCGGCAGTAGCAGCAGCAAACATGCACATGCGAGTGGTGGTCAGTGCGTTGTATCATTGTCCCGCCAACCCTCTAGCTGTAGCGTAGTTGATAGCAAAGAGTGCGTTGCGCAATCATTCTAGCCTAGCAGCTCTAGTTGCAGCAGCTGTGTTGTGCGTACTTGTGACATATTTGCGGCATGTTGTCTGTTATGCATCAGCATGACAATGAAAAGCAAAAACCCTGGCTACAACGGTGGGGAATAAACGTGAAAAACTGTAGAAAAATGGTATACGTACATATAAATAAGCACTGAAGATCAGTCACTACTTTGCACAAGGAAGCAATTGCAGTAGGTATGTTTACTGTGTATCGCAAAATTGGAAAAAAATGTGGCGAATATTATAGTAAGGTTATTGTTCATGATCTAGAGCTAAATATGATATGATTCAACGCTTTTTCCCCTGCTGACCTTGAGTTGGTGGATGTGGTAAGGCTACGCTAGCATGGTGGTGAGAAGCTTAACACCAAAGTTTCATAAACCACCCAAAGACTATGCTAAATCCAACGAGCGTTGTTGATAAAATTGAGTATGCAGCGGCGGCTTTGGACAGAGAGAATACAGAATTCTAATAGATAGGTAGATTGAGATAGAGGTATGCACTGCGATCAAGAGGTCTATTGTGCCCTCAACCATTCAAAGAACCCCATTCAACCCTAGAGATCCCAGAAGTTTGAAGAGATTTCCAGGAGTAAGCGATGGTATCAACTTACACTTGGTCAGAGTTCGCCTAAGTAGGTACCTCTCCCGTCTCTTTGCGACCGCCTCGCCCACGTTGTTACGCATGTGTTATTCTCTGAGTTTTTTCCTTTCCTTTCTTGAGCTCTTCCTTGATTGCGCTAAGTCCGATCGCATAGGGCTCAGGCCCTATAGAAGACGTGGCAGCCGCCGATCTGGAAAGATGATTTGCTTCCTCGATACCTTCAGCTCCAATGTGACCTGGTACTCAGATAAGTTGGATAACGTTGTGTTCCGCCAGGACTTTTAGCCTATCAATGCGCTCAAGAACCAAAGCGTCCTTGTGCTCAAATGATGAAAGGGCCTTGAGTGCAGCCTGGCTATTACGCAGTATTAGAATTTTCTCGCTCGGGTAATTACTACGTATTTTGATCTCTGCACACAGACTAATGGCATAGCCCCTCCTAAAAGGTACTTGGCCCATGGGTTTCACAACACTCGAGCCCACCTTGTACTTCCATAGAAAAGAAATACAGTGCAATGTTCGTGGACCTACCCGCTCTGTAGGCATGCTGGTCAGAATACAAAGGCGTATGTTTCAGAGTGTTGTTCCTGACTTCATAATCGATAACTTTCCCCATTGCCTTTAGAAGAAAGAGGGTTAAACGTATCGGCCTGAAGGACCTAGCGAGAGAGTAGTTACTCTTTTCTATCTTCGGGATAAAAATAACCCGAGCCGTTTGCTGGGCTAGCCCGCATGATATTGACGAAGTGCGGAAGTATGAGCTCCTTACGTAACTTTAGCAAAACTGTGTTGATGCCATCCACCCTAGGGGTCTGTTACCGATCGAAAGAGTCCAAGGCACCGTAGACTGGCCGGTGTGTGAATTGACTCCTAGCCAGGCTCCAGCCAGAAGGCTACCAGCCTCAAAAAAGGATTTTGGCATTTTTAACCTCAGGCGCCTCACAGATTAAAATTAAGATAAAGATTATGACTAAGATTAAGATTAATATTAAGCTTAAGATTACTATTAAGATTAAGATTAGATTAAGATTAATATTGAGATTAAAATCAAGATTAATAGGGCTAAGATAGTAAAAAGTCTTTCGTAAGATAAGTGAAAGACAGATGGCAAGTTAGTTCAAGAACTTTATCCCAGAAAAAATGTTCTCTCATTCACTACTCGTAGTGAAAAGCTATTTTGAGAGTAAGAAATTGTTTATCTTTTAGCTCGCGTCGCTACAGCAGTCGCTATGGTCGAGTGAGCAAAGCGCAAGTGTGCGATTCGGTCCTTTTTTAAATTAATATTTTTTTTTCTTTTTAAATTTAAATTTTTTTCGTTTTTATTATTTTATTTTCTAGAGTTTTAAAAGGCAATACGTATTTCTCTCATTTCATTTAATTTTTAGGAACTTATTTTTTTCTTCTTTTAATTATTATTTTTTGATTTGGCTTAATTTTCTTCTAATTTAAAAATTTTCTTACAATTTTTATAATTTATTGTTTTAAAATGAAAAATATATTTGTTTTAATTCATCTAATTTTATTATTAATTCTTTGTCTTTTTAATTATTATTTTTTCTTTTTTTTAGTTAAATTTGCTTTTGATTTTTAGAATTTTTGATTTTTTAGATTGATTGAATTTTATTTTATTTATTTCTTTCAATTTTTATATTTTACTGATTAAAAAAGAAAAATATATGTGTTCAATTTCATTTAATTTTTAGGATCTAATTTTATTTTTTGTCTCCTTTTAATTTAACTTTCTTTTAATTTTGACATTTTGTATAAAAAATTAAATAATTTTTTTTAATTTTCAATTCTTTTTTTTTTTCTTTTCTAGTTTAATTTTTAGATCTCGTTCTTTTAAAAAGTAGAAAATATATTTTTTTTATTTCATTTATTTTTTAAAAATATTTTTATATATTTTTGATTTATTTTCGTTTAACATAATTTTACTCTTTGTATTTAATTTTCCTAAATTCATTAGTTTTTATTGTTTTTTAAAGAAAAAATATCGCCATGTAGTATAAAAATTAGATTGGAAATTTCATTATACCTAGAAATACTCATATATGTACATATTGTGGTAATACGGGTAATAGCATAAAGAAGTTTAACTTCAATCGCGCATGGGATCCACACAACTTTTTTTTGTTTTTAAAGCTTAAATAGAACCGAATTAAAGGCTCTGCCATCCAACGGAAGCTTTCAAAATTCATGTAATTTCTTTGGTCATGAGTAGCAATAGGAATGATGAACAGAAGCCTTCACTGTCCTGCCACACTGTGCCGCCAGCACAAATAGGAAAATTACAATTTTAATTTCGAAAAAAAA
>NW_023475631.1:0-3187 GCF_013731165.1 Rhagoletis pomonella
TGTTATGTAGCTGCGTATTTGTACCCGGCGGCGCGGCATGCAGGCACGCTTGCATCCCAAGCTAGCTCGTCGGTTGGGGGGGGTTGTCATTTCCGCCTGCCTTGGTAGTCGCTACACAAACAAAAAGTTAATCGTGCCTGGTGATACGGAGAACTACTAGTGCACAAAAAAAAAGAGAAATAAGAAGATGAGCAAGAGAAAGCACTACAGATAAATGGTCCAGTCCCGTCCTGTCAGGTGGAGTCATCCCACCCTTCTTCTGCGTGAACTCCACGCGAAACCTTGGGCGTTGTCGTGACTCCTCACCTTCTTACAACGCCCCCTAAGCCTGACAAACGTCCGTCTAACAATCAGTCAGTCATTTCACCTCAGTTGTCGTTGCGTCTTCACACTCCCTCTTCCCCTCTGTTGCACAAGTGCAACACCCACACCAAAAACTTGAGATTAGCGCTCCATATTTACCTCTGTTACCTACTCAAAATACCAAACAAATAAATCAAGGCATATTTCCATCTTTTCTGATCGTTACTTCACAATGAACCAGTTTATTAATTCCTCCTCTATTTGTTTAAGAAAATCTAGGGATCCTAATACTAACTAGCTCCTACTGCGCTATATCTTACTTACAAGTGTACTTATGCTATTTATTATTTCACTCCTATTTCTCTAGTTAAACTTCACTTGCTATTTGTTACTTTGTTAATGGTGAACTCTACCTCCTACTTATGTACGTATGTATGTATATGTATATTGCCTACGTTGAATTGATGAGTATGGCAATGTTATTAATAATTAGCGCGGAGAAACTCAGCTTTAACTCTAAAGACAAATAACGACAAAAAAATCGCGGGGACAATGAATGCAATGTGCCAATGTAATAGGTATTAGTATATATACATATATGTATGTATGGATTATGTACGTATGCATAGATATGGTCATAAAACAAACAAATTCAAATTGTACTCACCTTGGTCTCCAGCGATGATGGTACCAGCATGCTGTCGAGAACCTGTGGGGAATTTGCAAACCTACTACTCATACAAACGATCATACATACATATTTTGCTCCCACAGCCAAGGTGCTGAGGTCGCTACCTACTGAGATCTCTGTCACTCGCTCGTGGTTCGGGGCATCGAGCGGGTCTCAGAACAACGCGCCAAGACTATTTAGCACGAGTAATTAATTGCTATCACCAAAAAAAAAAATCTGTATTCAAAAATAATCGGGATTCATAGAAAAAAAACGGAGCGGTAGTGAAATTAATGTGTGTTATTCTTTTAAACCAAAATAAAAAAAAAAACGCGAAACTAAATAGATGGCTATATACGTGGGCACATGCACATGGCTACATATGCATGTATACATATGTACATACAAAAGTATGTGCACTAATATACATACATATATACCTATGTCAGCTCAAATTGTAGCAATTCAAAAATTGAATGCAGTGAAAATCGGCTGAGTGAACCAAAATAGAAAAAACGGATTTTGTATGGCCAATAGTGGCAGAAAAATAAACTGTGTACTGAATTCAAATTACTCTATACCGAGAATTGCCCTACAAAACAAATACCCGGGATATGTCTAAGCTAAGCAACAATAAGAAAAAATTAGGTATGTAAATATGTAAAAATTAACAAACTAAACGGAATCTAAAAGTAAGGAATGTGGCCGAAGCAAAATGGCAAAAAAACAAAAAAATCAAACGAACTCTAAAGGCTAATTTAAGAGAGGCTAGGAATAGGCAATTTAAACATAAGCAAAGAACTAAACAATGCAAAAGAGTAGCCGTGCTAACGGCGCTGCTGCTGATCAGCGGCGAAGGCGTAGCGCCCACCACTTATGCTCCCGCGGCGCTGCTCCTGTTGGCGTTGCTCCTCTTTGCGCTGTTACTGCTGATGATATTCTCCCTCGCTGTAATGCTCCCTCAAAATTTCACTTCTGTTAGCGTCTACTGCCCCGTGGCTGTTAGCCTCCTCTGACTGCAATGTTCCGCACAGCTGCTGGTGATGACGTTGTTGTTGTCACTGACTAAGCCGTGCTAGGTAAGTTCTCCGTCGAAGACTTCTACCTTCTAGCCATTTGCCGGTTATTTCAATGCAAGTGTGGGTGGCGATTTATTCCCCGATGTATCTTCGTGGTGCAGTGAAGCTTTTGCGGCGAGTACAGATGTATGTTGATGGTTATCTCGGTATATGCTTGTTATGTGCTGTGGCGTATGTAACTGCACAGCGGTGAATTCAGCGGATGCAGACGTCTCACAATTTTTGTGGCAAGATGTCGATGGTGACTATTTCAAGTGACCGGCGAGTGGAGGTCCTTTTATTCACATATACATATATGTGTAAGTGCAGGCGACCTGAAAGTGAAAAATATCTCTTACTTAGCAAATTGTTTTGGGTGGTCGTTGACTAGTCGTCACTATTATGTTAATTCGCCGTTTGTCTACATACGTACATACGCATTTGGTAGCATGCAGGCATATGCAAAAATGTCGATTTGGGGCATAATAATATGTGTTGCTTACCTCCAGTTCCAAAGATAGCACTACGTTGTGGCCCTGCGGTCACCGGTACCGCACCAATCCGGTAAAACGACACAGTTATCACCCTTAACTGGGAATTATGTATAAAATGTACACACTTTAAGACACTTTTCCTTTATTTTACTATTTTTTTATTTTTTTGATAAGTACAAAAACGTTTGCACTGCAAAACCACTGATCATCACCACATTAGCACCGTAACTTTTGTATCTGACCCGTTCGTCGCCAACCGGGTCTTTTTATACCTTTATGCCAGGCTAACTGACTCGATCCGTGTTATGTACTTATGTTCTTACATATGTATAAAGAAAACTAAAAAGAAAAAACCGCTGTTTGGAACAATCACACACCCACACTCCCTTAACTTTCGTTTTACCGAGCACTCCGAAATTTCTCTGAGTACCATATCATTAACGTTTGACCAACTGTGTTCGATCAAACATCCATGACCGCCTACAGGCACATTTGGTCAACATAGATGTTTGATCACACTACCTATGCACGTATGTTCGATCCACGTACCCACATACATATACACTCTGCTAACATAGATGTACGATTTACTTATGTTTGGTCCACTTCTTCCACACATACATGCACATACAGAAGTATCTGGCAAACAGCTGGCGCTACAG
>NW_023475632.1:0-3186 GCF_013731165.1 Rhagoletis pomonella
AACAAAAACAATAATAAAAACAAAAAACAAAACACAAACACAAATTTTGAAGAGAGGAGAGATGTCACCGAAGACATCCTGAGCGCAGAGGAGGATGTGCTTCTGGCTTCCAGTCAGGACTCTGCACGCTCTTCGATAACAATACCGGTGAGCGCTAAGCCTAGCGTTTCCGACAATACCCCATCTTCCTCAAAGGCAGCGTTGAGTGCTCCAGGGAGCACTCCAAAGCAAGAAAGGAGGAAAACCAAGTCCTCGTGGGTGGCGCTCAAGTCGAGGTACAAAAGGGCTGTTTTCATTCTTGACAAGATTGCCAAGAATGCGGCGGCCGGTACTGTACACCCCAAGGATGAAGAAGACAGTCGCTGGTGCAATGAGGTGGTGGAGGAGTACAGGAGGTACCTTACTTCAAAACCAACCAAGAAGCCTGTGGCAGTTAAACGAAGTAGACCTAAGGAGGAGTCTACAACACAACCAGCTGGAAGAAGGGCGGACACAAAAAGCACGCCCCAGCAAGAAGAAACGGCGGCGAAACGACGGTACTGTGAGGTGGCCAGGGATCAGCTTCAGGTCGCGCTTGTTGACGAAGCCACAGGCAGCGGTAAGCCTGTTCAGGAGAGGTGGGTCGAGATCGAGTCAAAACTCTCTGAACGGGTGAACGACTACCTGTTTGAAAATCCGGACAACCCTATTCCAGGATTTGACTCCAGTGAGTCCCTGAGGGGTTGCCGGATTTTCAAATGGAGATGAGTTCTCTAGGGAATTCCTCGGCAAGTGCGTAGCCGAGCTCGGCAACGCCTGGGAGGGTTTGAAGTTCAAACTAATCCCTGCCGAGGAGGTACCTAGGAAACCCAGGGCCCACATTTGGCTGCCGAAGATGGCTATGGACAGCGACAAGTTGATCCGCTTCCTGCAACGGCAGAATCCAGAAATACCCATGAGTGACTGGGTAGTCATTGGTGCAGAAAAGCCTCTAGAGGGTGCGCAGAGTTCTTCGTACCTTCTGAGGCTTAACGAAGAAAGTATTGAGCCATTGGAAAAAATTGACAACAAGCTGCTCTTCGGGGTGAGAACAGCGAAACTAAAAATATTCCGCTCCAATGAGCCGATTCCAGAAGAGGTCGCTGAAGGTGCCAACCAGGTGCTGGCAGGCACAGGGCCAGTTAACAATGCCGAGAAAGTCGATGAAAGTAGTCCAGGCAAATCTTAGGCACTCTAAGGCTGCCTCGGACAAGCTCCTGGCCTTCCTGAGGCAGGAAGACATCGACATCCGGTTGATACAGGAACCTTGGGTAAGGGACCTAGAGGTTAAGGGACTCACCGACGCCCGCTATACCCTCTTCTACACTAGTATATCAGGTAAACCCCGCGCGTGTGTATTGGTTAAAAAACATATTAAAGCTTTCTTATGTTCCAATTTCAGCTCACCGGATACTACAGTCGTCAACTTGGAGTTGATGAATAAACAAAGCTGTCTTATATCATCCGTATACATGGCGCACGACAGGCTAGCAGGAGCTAGTCTAGTGTTACTCGGCTGCGATGCCAATTCAAGACATACATTATGGGGCAGCTCGGAAACCAACGAAAGAGGTGAGTCGCTATTTCAATTTATTATTGATTCTACGTTTAGAATTTGTAACGGAGGTAGTACTTCCACCTTCATATTTCCTAGTACCCCTGATTTTTGCGGTTGGGAAGAGGTCCTAGACCTAACTCTGCTGACCGAGGGGAGCAAAAGGTCAATAAATGGAGAGTATCCGACGAAGAGACCCTCTCGGACCACCGTCGAATACTCTTTGAGCTAAATATTGCGCCGGATATGCCCACTCCCTTTAGAAACCCTCGTATAACAGATTGGGACTTATTTCGAAAGGTTATTGGAAAAAAATTTAAGAAACTACCAGTTCAAGACATTCCTACAAGGGGCGAGCTGGACGCCAAAGCGGACAGCCTGAATAAGGCCTTCGGAAAGGCCCCTAAGAAAGCTTGTCCGCTGAGGTATGGCAAGAAGGCGCGCACACCTTGGTGGAATGAGAACCTTACAGCGCTACGGAAGCAAGTAAGAAAATCGTTCAACGAATGCTACAGGATTAAGGTATGGGACCTATACAGAGAGAACCTAAAGAAATACAAAAAAGCGATACGGGACGCCAAGGAGGCGTCCTGGAGGGAATTTTGCGAATCCATCGAGGATACCAAGGAATCTGCGAGATTAAGCAAAATCCTTGCCAAAGGGCACTCACTGCCAACATATATAAAAAAGGTCAGATGGTTCAAGGACCGAGTCGGCTGGGGAGTCGCTGGGTATCCTTCTGAATACACACTTTCTAGGGTGCAAAATCGATGTAGTGGAAACCGATGCCCCAGACCATATACCAACCCTCTCCGAGGACCTCTACTAGAGAGGGAAAAGATAAAATTTGCTATCTTCAGCTTCTCACCCTATAAATCACCGGGTATGGATGGAATACTACCAGTCATGCTTCAGAAAGCTTCTGAGATGGTCATTCCAGTCCTAGGAGCAATTTTTAGAGGGTGCCTAATACTGAACCACGTTCCGTTAAGCTGGAGGAAGATTAAGGTAATTTTTATTCCTAAAGCGGGCAAACGGGGCCATGACAATGCTAAAGATTTCCGACCAATAAGCCTAATGTCCTTCGTGCTCAAGACGTTTGAGAGGCTGTTGGATCTGTATGTTAGGGACAAGATGTCCAATTTATCATGCTCTCAACATGCGTACTTGAAAGGGAAGTCAACGGAGACTGCCCTAAATGAAGTGGTACGTACAATTGAGAGTTAGCTCTACTATAAACAATTTACAGTGGCGTGCTTTATCGAGGGGGGCCTTTAATAATATCAGTGTAGATTCCATCCATGAGGCATTTATGGAAACCGGGATTGATCACTGTGTCCGGGTTTGGATAGTGTCTCTGCTAAGGAGCAAAGTAATACATGCCGAATTGGGGTACCAAAGCAGGGCCTTATATGCAGTGAGAGGCACCCCACAGGGAGGAGTGCTATCACCGTTACTTTGGCTCATGGTCTTAAACAAACTAAAGCTGGACTCTCAGAGAATCAAAGCGGTGGCTTACGCCAATGATTTAGCGATACTGATATCAGGTCAGTTTTCTCCGGGTTTACGCTAAGAGAACAGCTTATGGCCCAGGAATCTACTATCTTTAAAGT
>NW_023475633.1:0-3186 GCF_013731165.1 Rhagoletis pomonella
GGGGGGTATTTCACTCAATACGCATCTACTAAAGGGACCACAGGACTACAAGTCGTTGCCGTCCATTCTCTTCCACTTCCGCGAAGGTGCAGTTGCGGTATGTGCGGATGTGAGAGAAATGTTCCACCAAATATTGGTGCGGCGGCAAGATAGATGCGCTCAACGATTCCTGTGGCGAGGAGGTGATGCTACGAGGAAGCCAGAAGTCTTCGAAATGTGCGTAATGACATTTGGTGCTGCATGTTCGCCATGTGCTGCCCACTACGTCAAAACCGTCAACGCGTTAGAACACCGGAATGGAAACACCGTCGTAGACCGTGCAGTAAAATCCATATTAGACCATCACTATGTGGACGACATGGTTGATAGCTTCGGTACAGTACAAGAAGCTATCGCCGTTTCGCAGGTAGTGCGCGCTATACACATGAACGCCGGATTCGAGCTTCGAAATTTTACGTCAAACTCACAGAAGGTAATAAAAGAGCTGGATGGTGACGAGGGTAAGCGACCTATCTCGAAGAAGGAGGGCTTGTTGGTGGAAAAAGTCCTCGGACTATTTTGGCAGCCCTCAACCGATTGCTTTGGGTTCAAGCTAAAATTTCATAACGTGGACGCAGCGGTTGTATATGGGTCGAGGCCTCCTACCAAGAGAGAGCTCCTCAGCATCGTGATGTCCATTTTTGACCCTTTAGGGTTTTTAAGTAACTTTGTAATCGGAGCCAAATTGATTATGCGCGAGGTGTGGAGGCACGACATTCGTTGGGATGAGCCGTTGCCGACTAGCATCAACGAAGCATGGGAGAAGTGGCGAAATCAGCTGGTTAGAGTATACTATTCCGCGGTTCTATTTTCGCATGGGTATGCCGAAAACCCTACAGCTTCACGTGTTTGTCGACGCAAGTGAGGTAGCCTTCGCCGCCGTCGCCTATTGGAAGTCGAAAAGTTCCAGTGACGAGATCGAAGTGGCGTTCATTTCCGCGAAGTCAAAGTGCGCTCCAATAAAGTCATTAACTGTGCCTCGTCTTGAACTCCAAGCGGCCGTGCTCGGGACTCGCCTAATGAGCTGTATACGAGAGGAGCATTCTCTAGACGTCAACCAGTGTACTTTGTGGAGCGATTCCAAGACAGTGGTCAGGTGGATTAGGAGCGAACATCGTCGCTACAAACCGTTCGTTCAGCACAGGATAGCGGAAATATTGGCCGCTACCAACTCATCAAACTGGAAGTGGTTACCAACTGAACTCAATGTCGCCGACGAAGCTACACGCGCGAACAATCGCCTTGATTTCCGAGCAACAGCCCGCTGGTCATGTGGTCCGGCATTTCTGCATCGGCCGCAGCAGTATTGGCCTAACGACAACACCGTGGTACCCAGCGAAGGCGAGCATGATGAAGAACTGCGCCCTAAATACGCTCTGGTAATCGTTAACTATAATATAATTGATTTTAAACGTTTTTCTTCCTTGACAAAACTGGTGAGAGTTGCAGCCTGGGTATTGCGCTTTATGGACACTTGCCGTCTCCGTGTTCAGGCAGACAATCGATATGGGTTGACTGCGCGAGAAGTCGAACTTGCCAAGAAGCTATTGTGCCGCCTTGTTCAACGAGAGGTATTCGCTGCAGAATTTCAGCAGATACAGAACGGCCAAAATATCGCACGTAACAGCGCGCTGCTACAGCTCTCGCCATATATAGACAAAGACGGTGTGCTCCGCGTGAATGGTCGCATCGACGCCGCCAGCTGGCTGCCCATAAGCTCTAGACACCCCATCATATTGCCGCCAAAGCACTACTTCGCGAGACTGGTTGTGATGCACTACCATAAAGTTATGCGGCACCAGAACACTGAGGCTACAATATGCGAGATACGACGCCACTATTGGATCCCACAACTACGAACTTTGCTACGCAGCGTAATCACGCACTGTTTGGAGTGCCGCTTAAGAAAAGTACAGCCTGAACCGCCTCAAATGGCGCCGCTACCAATTGACAGGCTCACGCCATATATAAGGCCATTTAGCTATACGGGACTAGACTATTTCGGCCCGATAGCTGTTACCATTCGTCGCAGTACTGAGAAGAGGTGGGTGGCGCTCTTCACCTGTTTGACGGTGAGAGCGGTGCACTTAGAGCTGGCCCATGATTTGAGCACTGACTCATGCATTGATGCTCTACGAAACTTTATGAATCGTCGTGGTGTGCCTATACGTCTACGTTCCGATAATGGTAAGAACTTTGTCGGCACAGAAAGGGAAGCCAAACGTTTCCGTGAGGTGTTCGACTGCAGCCGCATTCAAGATGAGCTAACCAGCAAGGGAGTTGAGTGGATATTTAACTCCCCGTTTAATCCATCGGAAGGAGGCGTCTGGGAAAGATTAGTGCAATGCGTCAAAAGGGTGTTACGCCAAACCTTAAAGGAGACAGCGCCTAAGGAGCACACGCTCAACTGCTTCCTGATTGAGGCGGAAAACATCGTAAACTCCCGGCCTCTGACGCATTTGTCTATATCCGTCGACCAAGAGCAGCCCCTTACACCTAACAATTTTCTTCTGGGTGAGCCGAACGATGCACATACGCCAACCGCAGAGAGCGTACTGGAGAAGGTTTGCGTAACGTCAGCAATGGAGAATTGCCCGCCAGTTGAGGAACCACTTTTGGAAGCGGTGGATAGCCGAATATTTGCCAACATTGACCCGGCGAGTCAAGTGGTGTCAACCAGCGAAGCCTATACAAGAAGGGGACCTAGTTTTTATATGCGACCCTAACGTACCAAGACGTGAGTGGTGCCGTGGAAAGGTAGAGCATGTTTACCCTGGGCATGATGGTGAGATTAGGCGAGTCGACGTCCGAACAGCTGGTGGTGTAAAGCAGAGAGCAGTATCCAAGCTGGCGATCCTGGACACTGAATGTGGTGAATCGGGCTGATTCACGGGGCCCGGGATGTTGCGGCCCGTTTGGCTTTTAGCATGTTCGATGTATCTATTTCATGTTTAAGTGTTGTCAAAGTACCCCCTGCATACGGTATGATCTGCATATTTACGTTCTCTTTGGCCACATCTTCGTATGTACTTACATTTGTGTGTACGCAAATGCCCTAACTCTTATTTATGCACTTCAAACCGTTTTGCAGTATTTATCTTTGTTTTCGTTTCTCCGTTAAACGGAATATATTCTATGTTGCGCATA
>NW_023475634.1:0-128 GCF_013731165.1 Rhagoletis pomonella
ACGAAAAAAAAAAAAAAATTAATAATAATAATAATAATAATAATAATAATTATAATAATAATAATAATAATAATAATAATTATAATAATAATAATAATAATAATAATAATAATAATAATAATAATAAT
>NW_023475634.1:138-3186 GCF_013731165.1 Rhagoletis pomonella
ATAATAATAATAATAATAATAATAATAATAATAATAATAATAATAATAATAATAATAATAATGGTAAGGGCTAAGTTCAGGGCCTTACCGGGGTCACACAGGGCGGATCGTGAACGGCCTACTTCGGTGGGTTAGCTGCGAATAACCAATAAGCAGTCCCAGACCAAGAGCGGCAGGAGCCGAGGGCCTGATTTAAAAGATCAGAAATGCTTGATGAATCTACTGTGTCCGGGCGAACAGATGCCGCCTCCCAAAAAGCATCCCAGGATTGAGACCAGTTAGATCCTGTTCATGGCATACTGGAACATATATACGATTAATTCGACATTGGGCTGGCGAGAGCAGTATTCCACCACTTTAGTATGTGAGGGTGACACCTCACAGAAATGGCTGGTGGGCTAATGCTGCAATCGCCTCCGTCTCGTTAAAACCCTGGCAGGTCTTCAAGTACGTTCAATACACGTCGCCATTTAGTTGGCCGCACAGGTCCAGTTGAGATTTACTCCTGATTTTGCGCTGTCTTGGCTCTGAACACAATATCCCATAAGGACTTGTGTCAACCCTCGCGATGGCCTGCTCCTTTGAGAGAAGGGAACTTCGGGACACTTAAACCGACTGTGCTACGTGTGGAGATAGCGGCTTGGAGCGGAGACCCAATAGAATTGACATGATCAAACAAATAACAAAAACAACTGTAATGGGTGTAGATGCTCCCGAGGAAGAATGCAGCGCATTTAGAAAGAGCAGTCGAGTTGTGCGCCCCCCGCCACAAACTCCTCTGCAGGCAAAAGCCGGCACCACGAGCACGCAGAGAGCCGTCGACGTGGTGCAGAAGGGTACACCTTCGCAAACGACAACTCCCGGCAGCCGGGATGGTGGTCATCAAACGCCAGCTGCTGCAAACAGAGAAAAGCATGCCACCGCAAGCTTGGGAACTTGCGAAGGCAATGAAGATGAGCAATTGGCCCAGATTCGGCTCGTCTTGAGAAGATGCAGAGTGCTGTCTCCAAGCAGAAAAATGTGTCCATGGACATAAAAACGGGTATGGCCCAAATCGAGGAGAGCCTAAATATACTAAGCTACCTCCGAGAGCAGCGCCGGAAGGGGTCTACCCTTTCCGAGCTGCAGAAAACTGGCCCTGGCTCGCAAAAGAGAGCTCGAACCCGATCCGACTCCCCAACAGGCGAGCCGGAAAAGAAAAAAAATACTACTACTAATAATAATAATAGTAGTAAAAATATTATAATTAATAATCCTAATAATAATGGTAATAAAAATAATAATGGAGTGCAATGGGGTATAGTCATTGCGCTGGGTATGCAGTTACAGTTGCATGGCTATACTCAATCCCGACTCTTGCGTCCTCGTTCGAGCACTTTGGGCAACGTGAGCAACCCATGTGCGAGATGCGGTAACCAATCCGAGTGGAGCCTTGGGTCACGGCAGAAAGAGAGGGAGCTTCGGTGGGGCCACTCTGACTTATTCGGTTTAAGGGCTCACTGAAGTCTGCTGCGTCTGTTCACCAGTAGGTGCGGCTGCAAGCGGGTGTCTGCTTGGAGCAAGCGGCTCGCTATATAAACGTGTATTTGGTTGCGAAACCACCCCCGTCCCAGCAATGGGTTGTGCGCTGGGCTTGGGACCCGCCACGTAAAAACCACTTCCAGTGAAGAAGCAAGGCAAAGCCTCGGATGAGACCCCCCCTTATGATGACGACCACGGCAAATGTTTAAAGGACTACGATTTGAGGGCATGCACCTGGAATGTCCGGACCCTTAATGGGGAAGGTGCCTCTGCCCGGCTGGTTGATGTCCTCGTAAGGACAAAAGCTGACATCACCGCCATCCATGAAATGCGTTGGACGGGGCAAGGCAAACAATGTCTGGGGCCTTGCGACGTCTACTACAGCTGCCATGTAAAGGAGCGCAAATTCGGAGTTGGATTTGTGGTGGGAGAGAGACTCCGTCGCCGAGTACTGGCGTTCACCCCGGTGGACGAACGTCTAGCCACAATCCGCATCAAAGCTAGATTTTTCAACATCTCGCTCATCTGCGCCCATGCCCCGACGGAAGAGAAGGATGAGGCATCCAAGGATCTCTTCTATGAGCGCTTGGAGCGCACGTACGAGCGCTGCCCCCGTCATGATATCAAAATCGTGCTTGGCGACTTCAATGCCAGGGTGGGCAAAGAAGGGATCTTTGGAACCACCGTCGGAAAATTCAGCCTCCACGACGAAACGTCCGACAACGGATTGAGGCTGATCGACTTCGCCGGGGCCCGAAACATGGTAGTATGCAGTACTAGGTTCAAGCATAAAAAGATCCATCAAGCTACCTGGCTGTCTCCGGATCGAAAAACGAGAAACCAAATCGATCATGTTGTGATAGACGGAAGGCACGCTTCCAGTGTTTTAGACGTACGCACACTCCGAGGCCCAAACATCGACTCGGACCACTATCTTGTTGCAGCCAAGATACGCACCCGCCTATGTGCAGCAAAAAATGTGCGCCCAAATATGCAAGGAAAGCTTAACGTCGAAAAGCTGCAATCACAACAGACAGCCAGCGCTTTCGCTACTCGACTCTCACACCTGCTCTCAGAGAGCACTCTTCAACAAACCGACATATGCGAGCAGTGGAACCACATTTCCCTCTCATTAAGTACCGCCGCCAAAGAAGTAGTCGGATTTCAGCGTGCCCGAAAGAACAACTGGTACGATGAGGAGTGTCAAGAAGCTGCAGAGAAAAAAGATGCCGCCTACAGGGCCACGCTGCGATCGGGCGCAACGCGCGCTATGTGGGACCGCTATAGGTATCTGAAGAGGGAAGCGAGACGTATTTGCCGCAACAAGAAGAGAGAGGCAGAAATACGTGAGTGCGAAGAGCTTGAAATGCTGGCCGACAGGAGGAATGCCCGAAAATTTTACCAGAGAGTTAGGCGACTTACGGAAGGTTTAAAGCCCGGGGCGCACTCCTGTAAGAACAATAATGGCGACCTAGTAACTGATGTCCAGAGCGTACTTAAATTATGGAGGGAACACTTTTCCGCCCT
>NW_023475635.1:0-3186 GCF_013731165.1 Rhagoletis pomonella
AGGGTGTTTTACTCGTTTCGACCAAGCTCTCTTGTAAGAACTAAAAACTATAAATGACGATTCATCTGTAAAGATGACGTTGCTCCAGTCGCGCTCTAAATTCTCCTTAGCCCAGTTTAGGCGGATTTCCACGTGCTTTTCACCCAATAGAGGTTTCGAGATGGTAACGGATGTTTTATTCCAGAAGCCTGTGTCGGATAGTAGTCGTTGACACTTCAATTCCCCTTTGCGATAATTTTTCTCTCGCTCGCTTCAGGTTAATGGTTGGAGCGGTATCAAACAGCTGGACTATCGCCTTATCCGCCTTTTTCGGTGTAATTCTCTTCCTGCCTCTCCCTGGCTCATCATCGACATTTCCGCAGTTTTCATATCGGTTAACCCATTTCATCACAAATGATAACGACGTTTTTGAATATTTTGCGACTTGGATGCTTTACGAAAAATACCACTTCCAAACGCTTTTAATAAACCGCACTCAGTATTCCTTGTTAATATTTTCGCGATACTTCTTACTCAACTCACAAAAAAACAGAACGCGAAACGGTATTTTTTAAACCAAGGCGAATTAATATAAGGTGATAGCAGGAGTACAAAAACAAATATTTACATGTATTTTGTTTTTGCTTTGGTGGCATAAACTGTCAAAATCTGTAAGAGTGTGTGTAGAAATTCAAACAAAATTTTTCAATTTGATATCAGAAGCCGTGCGGCGAAACACATACACAAAATCAGCTGAGCTAGTAACACCACCTTATATAAATTCGCCTTGTTTTAAACTATAAATAATTTGACGTTAATCTCGTGGTTATAGTATACATTGGAAAAAATATGGGCAATAGTTTTTTAATTTGAAAGGCACTGCTTTCACTGCTAATACTTTCGAAGATACTTGCAATTTGATTAAAAATATGTATTAATTAATTTTTATATCTTGACCCCATTGAACTTTGATGAACTTAGGCGAGTCTAAGATATTGAGCAAAAATTGTCCTCTTTCACACAGATTGTTTTTAGAGCACAATGAACTATATTTTTGCTATTACCAATGAAAATTCTCCTCCTCTTTTCCTAGCTAGCGTAAATTTTTGTTTACCTTAACCTTCGCAAGTATAATCGATAAAACTAGGTTGGACACCAAAACGTTATCAGTTTAATCTGAGATTATTTTATAATTATAATTTTGTATGGCTAATCTCTTTTTCTAATTACAGAATAGGGAGTAAAGATCGAAAATAATAATAATATTTTTATATGTAATCCTATTATTATGCGAATAAGTCATACCTACACATAATCTTATTCATTTTGCTGATGTATTTTTTTATTAATTTTAATTTTTAATTTTAATTAATACTTTTATATACTTGTGACTCAAGAGCATTAAAATATCTTGAAAACACCGCATCAATTACTGTTTTTGAGCTTTTAGTTAGAGCATATCTATTTCTATGTATTCCTAGATTTAGTTTTTCTTTTAGGAATATAATCTGTGGTTCTGCTTCATCTGTCGCTAGGTTTACGTTAAAGTCATGAATGTATATAACATGCCATCTTTTGTTTGCAAAATGGGAAGCAAAATTCATTTGTTCGGCATTTCCTTTTACTCTCGTCTTCTCTGTGTGCAATCTTGTATTAGCTCTGATCCAGTACTCAATGGCGCGTATTCATAGTCCGGCAACTAAGTCGAAACTAACAAAGTTACAACTTAAATTTAAGTACCAACTTAAAATTTACTTCTATTCATAGTCGCATTTCAGACTTCTACTAAGTAGTTTCGACTTAGTTTACGATATAGCAAAACGAGTGTGAAAATGTATCGATTTTTCTTTACGATATTTTGGAAAAATTACATTTTTATTAATTAATGTCAAGTTTGATCATCCGTTTATGTAATTTTTATTTTCATTGCATGATTATGCAAAAGAATAAAGTATCATTTTCTTGTTAATTGTGTGAAATAGCCAGAACAACCGCAGTGATGTGAGGTCGATGTTTATCGAAAGCATGCTGTGAAACATACAAATAGTAGATATCTAAATGTTATGCACAAATTTACTTTAAAAGAACTAGCGTGAAACTGACTTATTATTTGAGAATTTATATAAATTATTCCAATTATAAAATTGTGACGTAGCTTTATTCGAATTGTAATACGCATTTAATTTCATCTTCCGATTAAAATTGATCGATCTTTGTAAATTTTAATTTGAGATTATTCAATATTATCAAAATCACCCTCTACCAAATTAATTTTTACATATTTTGTCTGTTTTCCCTTAATTTGATAAAATACTTCTTCCTAGTTACGACTTAGTTGCAGCTGCAGCCGAAACTAAATTTTAAGTTGGTACTTAGCCAGAAAAGTCGAAACTAAGGCGTCTATGAATAGCTTTAGTTGTGACTTAGAATAGTTTCGACTTAGTTGAGTACTAAATATGACTATGAATATGCGCCATTGAACTTACAGGTTTTTAAACGAACTTGCAGAAAGTTACGGGAAAAATGATGCCGTACTCCAAAATCATGTAAATAGCTGTGTAGAGAATGAAGGTCCTAAATTTTACCCGATGCTTTTTTGTTCCCGTACTTTTTGTTGTTACTGACCTTTTAATCTCACTTCAAAGAGTGATTTTGCTGTTCGACATTTTTACTGGATTTTACACGAAAGGCATTAGCTCAGAGCTATCATATCATCCATACATATGTATTTATACATATATTCATAAATGTTCATCAGTTATCAATGGTCCCAGTTAAAATGATTTCAGTATTTTTTAAAATTTTCGCCTTGCTTTTTCATCAATAGACTACTAAACTTATGCCTAAATAAAACCATGCTACGAATATCAAAACCACGTGCAACAAATGAATTCATACATATGTATGTACCACAAAATAAAGTATGTATAACAAGTAGGAAAGTCTAAATTCGGGCGGAGCCGAACATTAAATACCCGCCGGAAGTATTAAATATATATTTTTCACCTTTCCGAAAGCTCCCGCTGCATGTTAAGCCGGGTGTATCAATTTTTAGTAAGTTAGCGTTTCGAAATATTGAAGTTTCAAGCTTCAATTTTAGTCCGATCTCAATAATTTTCAACGTTTTCCTTTTACGTGGTAAGAAAAATAACTATACCGAGGTACAAATTGGTAGAACGGTTACCGAGATACATATATGTGATCATA
>NW_023475636.1:0-3186 GCF_013731165.1 Rhagoletis pomonella
CATCCATCTATCCCCATTTACCCATGCCCATTTACCCAGCTTCATAGACAACAGCTCACTTCCCAAATTCCGAAGTGCTTAATAAAACTAATAGTTACTTTCAATAGCTTTTCAAATTGCATAAATTTTATTTTGCAAACACACACACACCTACTCATACCACATTCAATACAATCGATTTTGAAGTCGCACTACAGGAGCTTGCTCGACCAGCCCATTGAAAAATGTCTAGTGGTGTCAAAGCAATGCATTGTTGTTGCACAATTGATGCTGTTCTGCCGTTAATGCATTTGTATGTACATATCGTCGCTCCCAACGAAGAGTAGCACATCTCAAATTACCGTGGAAGACTAGCACATTTCACTTTTCGCGTCGAAGACTAGCACATTTCATTATTCGCGTCGAAAAGTAGCACATTCCAGATTTTCGCGTGGAAGACTAGCACATTTCACTATTCGCGTGGAAGAGTAGCACATTTCAGAATTTTGCGTGGAAGAGTAGCACATTTCACTATTTGCGTGGAAGACTAGCACTTTTCAGATTTTTGCGTGGAAGAGTAGCACATTTCACTATTTGCGTGGAAGACTAGCACTTTTCAGATTTTTGCGTGGAAGAGTAGCACATTTCAGATACTCGCGTAGAAGAATAGCAAATTCATATAAAGTGGTACTAGCAGCCGTACAAAAACCAAACATACGTGTATGTAATAATTATTTCTCCTCGACTAAGCTGAGAGTTTAATGTTGTGTATGGAGCCTTTCGGTATTTTATTACAACAAGAATAAACGTTTATTTTCCTCCTACTCGTTTGGACGCATATTCGCGTCTTCCTCAGGGAATCTATTTATAAATACGAGAAACATATATGTGCATTAGGGTGGTCCAAAAATGCATGTGAAAAAGTAAAGTCGGAATTTTTATGCTCTCACCCACCAGGATTTTTCTATACCGAAAAAATATATCCCTATCTTTTATTTTGAAATCAAAAAATAGTTAGAGGTCGCTCAAAGCGCCCAAAGTTTCCCATGTACATATTTTATATGGGGAAAAACACTTTTGGTAGAAATGGTATATAATTCAAAAAAACTATTTTTCTATCGGAAAACTTTTTTCACCTGCAGGATTCCCAATAATAATACCCAATTGTTTATTTAACCTTTTTTCATCGGGCACAATAGACCTAAGGTCGCAGTGCACAGCCTCTAACATTCTATCTATCGCAACTATAATTTGTAGGTCCGCCAAAAACCCCAAAAACCCCGAAAAATGCAATGGGGGACAAATAAAAAATCGTTAGTATTAAAAAATTGTTAAATAAATAATTGGGTATTATTATTGAAAGTCTCCTGAAAATAACCAGAGTTTTCTGATCGAAAAATATTGATTTTCAAAAATTCTATACCATTTCTACGAAAAGTTGTTTTTTCCCATACAAAAATACATGGAAAACTTTGAGCGCTTTAAACGACCACTAAATATTTTTTGATTTAAAAAAAAAAATATGGGTACACTTTTTTATATACAACAATCCTAGGGAGTGAGAGCATTACAATTCCGACTACTGTTTTTGGACCACCCTAATGTACATGCAGTCATATCAAAAGCACCTCATTTCAAAGTGATATTGTTTTCCACTTATTTTTATTTACTTATTTTTAAGAATTTTCATTAAAATAAAGTTCATTCTCTGAAGAAGTCCATATAAACCCATGATTCAATAATAGAAAGGTTTTGTAATAAAACAGTCTTCTCGCTCCCACACATAAAATCGGCTCCTTTACTTGTGCATAATGTTGCTTACTCTAGAGTTTCTAGTGATATTAGTAGTAAAACCAAAAATTCTTCATACTAAATATTCGTTGGCGTCACCTTCGTTTGCGTAATTTTCTATAACAAGTGTAGAATAGCGACCGTTTAGCTATAAAATAACCAAAAATGCCGATTGATAGAACCTTTTACGCTGATTTCAACGATACCAAATTTATTTGTCACTGGTAAAAAAAGAAGATATAAGAGGTTTATTTGTATTTTTTATTATCACTAAATTGTTGAAACCCAAAAGTAGATCATGATAAAGTATGTAATATCGAATTAAAGATAATAACTTGTACTTTCTAAATTATATAAAATTCTTTACCATTAATTATGCAGTTTTTTCAAAAAAGGTTATTTCATGAAAAAATAATATTTCTTGGATTTTTAGTGGTTTTGGTTTAAAAATACAAAAAGCTATAAATTATGTACATCAGCTGAAGAACAAATTAATGACCTTTATGGTGACGTCATTAGCTGTTTAATTGGTTATAAATTACATAAGATATTAATATTTAAAATATCTAAAAACTGAACTTTAACATTCTAGAACCTCTTCATTTTTTACTTGCGCCAAATCATTTTGGCATGGCTGAAATGAGCATAAAAAGTTCTATTGATCCGCATTTTTAGTTTTTGCATAGCTGAACGGTCGGCATTCTAGATTTGTTCCCGGAAATGACGAATAACTTAATTAAAAAATGCATATTTTTACGTATTGTTTAGTATTTCCATTAAAACACCAAATATATTGCAAATTCGCATAGAATTAATAATACACATTTTACTTCTAATTGTATACTTTGCGTACTTTTTGTAGTACCCTTCTACTACCGTTTTCGCAAAATGCGATCACATTCTTCCCCTTTCTCCTACTTCCAAAATACAAATCTAGATAGAGGAGTGTCAAATTTTAGCTGTCCCAAATTACACAACCTTGTATTATTGAATCATGATATAAACCCAAATTTAAAACTTTATAGAAAACTAAAAAAATCGAAAAATGTTCATCCAAATGTCAAATAATTTTTTTCTAAGAATTTTTTGAGTATATAGAATTAAAGCCCTTTCAATTTTATTGCAATAATGTGCAAATTTCAAGTGGCTAAAAAATTTCCGTTGTTGCGGTTTTTTTCATATAAAAATAAATTGTGTTTATTCGTTATATAGTAGCAAATGCGACAAAAATAATCAAAGGAATCATAGGATATACCGTCGGAATTTTATGAATTTTATAATAGAATTACGCAAATATAAAATAAGCACTTGAATTTCCAATATAAATTATGCTTTTATGATTTAGTTTAAATGTGCTACTCTACCACGCAAAAATCTGAAATGTGCTAGTCTTCCACGCAAATAGTGAAATATGCT
>NW_023475637.1:0-3186 GCF_013731165.1 Rhagoletis pomonella
CTGCGTCTGTTGTTGTGCCTTGCGATTGGGAACGCAGTAGCAGAATATGTGTTGCAGGCGAAGGCAGACACTTGCTGACCTCGCCCACAATGCGGAAGTTGTTTGCGCGCTACACTTAACGGAATGACGTTGTTGTTATTGTTGGTGTTATTGGTGTTGGTTTCGCCTTAATTTTTGTTGCAAGTGGCACTTTGTTTGACCGTAAAGCTCTATTGCAGCTGCAAGTTAAGCTTATTATGTTGTTGTTGTTGGTGTTTTCGTTGCCTACTACTGCTGCAGGCGTTGACAGGCCTAATTGCCGTTGCTGTTATTGTGGCTGCAGTGTTGCTGTTGTGTGTTGGCGGTGGTGTTAGTGGCGTTGACGGCAACTTCAATTCGCGCTCCGTTGTTGGATGGCTCACTCCGTTGTACGCCGGATTGTTATCTGCGGCAGCAAATGTCTTTATTGTTGCTACTGTGACGTTTGAGTCCTTTGCTGTTTTTGTTGTTGTTGCTGCTTGCTTTATTTCGTTTACTTCGGCCGCGACTTTGATTGCCTCTCGAGTGTGGCAATGTTGCCAGAATGCCGCTTACTTTATGCCAATTGCACTGCTTTGCCACTGAACTGTGTGCGATGGCGGCGATGGCAGCTGCTGAAAAGCGTACGTTTTTACTTAATACAGTTATTTGTTTCGCTGTCGCTGTCGTTGTTGCTGTGCGCCTTGCGTTTGCTGTTGCAATGTTTAATGGTGTTGTTGCAGTTGCAGTTGCGTTGGCCGTTGTTTTTGGTGTATTTGTTGTTGTTCTTGCATGCGCGGATTTATGCATTTGTATTACGAATTATTGGCGTATATCGAAGTGTGCTCGGAATTATTTGTATTTTGGTTTATTTGTATGCGAATTTCCTTTAGTTCAACCCAAGTTTTTATTCCCCTTTTTAATGCATTTCCTCTCACTTCGTTACCTTCTGCCAACTCGTATTGCTGGTTATTTGGCTGTTAATGTTAGTGCTGGCGGGTTTTTTGTGTACGCTACAGTTATTATCTATTGTTGTTGTTGTTGTTGTTATGTATGCATTTCTTTGTGTTGCAGTGTCGGTTGCTGTACCCTTTGTGGTATTCTTAAGTTCTCCGGGGGATTAAGTGGCAGCGCAGTTAAACATACAGACCTTCACATATACACACACACAAACATATATCTATTTTTAATTATCCTTACAAATTGTTGTTGTATCCATTTCATACTCTTTTTTGTGTATCCTTAATGTCTATTGTTTGGTTATATTTTTGTGTTTACCATCCCTTTCGTTTACTGCTACTTTTTTTTTTTACTATTTGAAAGAAATTCTCAATTAATTCTAGTTGGCAGTTTGAGTTTATCTTATGGTTGATGTTGCTTTCTCAAATAAACCTTGTTGCGATTGTTGTTGTTTTATTCTTAGCCTAAGTCTGTAAGTAAATAGAGAGAAGAAAACATTAAGTATTTATGTGAACTGATATGAGTTATTTTAGATGAAAAAGTATTTTTAAACCAAATCAAGATTACGAATACGCTAAGAACTAGCGCGTCTGTGATGTAAAAAGGTTTCATGTTTGATGGTTTATTCCATTAATAAAATTTCTGAAGATAAATAGATTTTTTCACGCTGATTCCGAATTGGATAAGATATCGTGAATGCGATGGTCTGCGAGGAACAAGCTTTTAAGTCTGAACAAAAAGCTTGAGTTAAGATTTTTAAGGTTAAATAAATTCACTAATATATAAAGTATGCTACTGATATGTGTTCGATATCTTGAGAAACCAATTGTATATAAGTACATTAGGGTGATTCAGAAAATTATTATTTAATTTTTTTCCTCGGAACCATGCTCAAAAGATTCGCTTAGACGCCAAAATAAGTCTCAGAAAATATGAGCCTTTAATATTAATATTCGATGTCGACAACCATAATACGGCCGATTAAGAATGTCATATTTCGATAAGTCTATTCGGTCAAAAGTTATTTGAGGTCAAAATTGAAAGAATGTTGAATTCGACTTTGACCTCGAATAACTTTTGACTGAGTTGATTTATTGAAAAATGACGTTAGACCTTTTTTAAAGAGCGTTCAGTTCTCTACAAAACTGTTCCAAGACCTTTACGGTACAATGTATCGTTCGTTAAATGCAAATAAAAATCAGAATTAAAAAAAAATAATAATAATTTTCTTATGTTATTAATATTAAGGGCTCATATTTTCTGAGACTTAATTTGGCGTCTAAACGAAACCTTAGAGCATGGGAAAAAAATTATTTTTTTTTTCTGAATCACCCTAAAGTATATCCGAACCAAATATTATAGTAATGTGTTTGTATTACGGCCCTGAGGATGAAGTTGAAAATCGACAACTAAATTATTTATATAACCAAAATTTGATTTAATTTATTTATTTTCCATTTTTGTTCTATTTGACACGGAAATAAATTTCCAAAAATATCTTCATCCAAATTTTTTGCAAATATGCGCTTCGTTCTATCTTATTTTATGAAGTCGTTTTAGATCTGAACTTTTTCTTCCATGAGCGAGAACCACAACATCAACCATATGGAAGAAAAGTTCTGAACGAAAACGATGAATCTGCGTTAACTCTCGGCTTTTGAAACTTGTTGTCCATTTGACCTTGGATCTACAATATAACTCTAGAACCGTGCAAGTATAATTTTTTAAGCTTTCTCTCGATGGTCGTCTGCAATACCGACACAATTCAAAACATGATGTTTTTGAGTTATGTGTATAGCAGATTACGTAGGTATATTTTCCAGTGGATAATTTACTCTCATTTATCGTCAATATTGGCATAAGTCAAAAATTGTCGATCGGTTGCCGATGATTTTATAAAAAATTAGGAAATTTTAACATTTTTTATGTTCAGTTATAAACACCAGTGGACTTACTTTCATTCAATTACTTAAGAGTTGTAACTTATTTCGTTTTTTGTTTCAGTCTAATCCTTACTTAATCTTCATAAAGCAGTCATAATTTGAAAACTTACAAATTTTTCCTACACAATGACGCAAATAATCCACAGCAATTACGTTCCAAGAAAGAACTATTGCTAATTTATGAAACGCAAAAGCTCTAGATGACTGCTATACTGAAAAACATGAAATTTTGGGTTGTGTCGTTATTTCAGAAGACCATCGGTATATACATACGTATATGTATATT
>NW_023475638.1:0-3186 GCF_013731165.1 Rhagoletis pomonella
TTATTCGCTTTCGTCCCTATTTTTGTTTCATATCGAGCAATGCATTGCTACGTTCGTGCAAATTAGGTAGCGATACAGCGGTAGATCTGCAAAACAAAAATGTTGCTTTTGTCTCTGTATAGTATAAACTTATTTTCAATTTTTTATATTTTTAAAAAGCTGAAAAACTTAAAAAAGAAGTCCTGGCAGACGTAAAGTATTTTAAACTCTCCATATATATGCGTTTCAGAGAACCTGACTATTTCAGTTTACTCTTGCGGGTTAGAGAACTCTCGCCGGACTCAAAAATTAAGATAAGATTTTTGTCATGTAATTTTTTAGTTAACTACCGCTTGAAGGATCGATAAATTTCGGGTTAAAAAAATAAGCACTGTTCGATAGTTAATAAAGATATGGTTAATATGTTGTACGTAAAAGAAAATGTTTACTATGGCGTCGATATCTACTGTCGCTTCTGAATATCTACAGGAGAATGTAGGAGTAGAAGAGTTGCACCTCATGACTTGATACTAAAAGTCAAAGCAGTTGTGATGTTAGTCCGCAACCTAAATATATTTATACATATGCAGAGTTAGTTAATGGTCTCGCCTAATGGTTAAAGAACTACAATATAATTGTTTGGATGCCGCAATACAAATATGTACATATGTGACACGTTAAGTTAAAAGCGACCTACGCTCAGAAAAACAGATTTCGAAAAAAACGACTTTGAAGTTTACCAAGTTGATTTTGATGCTTCTGAACCTTTTAATGGATTGAAAATAGTTACTCGGGGGTTTTCGGGGTCGCTGATTACGAATCCGATGTTAGTTTTTCAAAATTCAAAATGGCGGATGACTTTTTTAAAAATTGATCGGAATCGCTTGAAACTCGTTACCCGGGGTTTTTGGTGTCGCTGATTACGAATCCGATGTTCGTTTTTAAAAATTCAAAATGGCGGATCCAATATGGCGGAAGAAATTTAAAATTTGTTCGGATTCATGTTAAACTCAAAAATGTCTTTGACACCGAATACGAGGTCAGTGGTTACGAATCCGATATTTGAAAACCCCCGAGTAACGAGTTTCAAGCGAATTTGATTAATTTCAAAATAGTTTGTCAAATTTGATTTCTTTTTACTTTTTTTTTGTGAAAGTGCCTAACTTTGAAGTGAAATTGTGAAAAAACTAATGCAGCTAGAAAGCTGCGGTTTATTGCATTGGAAAGAGTGGCCCGCTTACTATAAGAGTCGATGAAAAAGTGAAAACCGATTTTTTCTGACTGTAGGTCCCTTTTAACTTTACGTGTCACGTATAAAGGGTTAATTAATGGACATGCGATTCACAAGGGAAATGAATTTTACTACCCCATATAAATTTACAGCCCAGCGAATCGACATTTCCCTATATATTTAAATGCCGCCAATTCAAAACTATTGTAGCGTTCGCAATAACAATAAATATGTAAGGTCAGACCCTAACAAGGGCATTGCTTTACGCATGGCCAGCTATGTATATGTACTGAGTATAGCATGATCTTGCCAAAATACCAAAGTTAAAGTTAAATACCAATGCATGTGGTTTTTAGAATAAAGAAATATGCAGTTTTTTAGACCACGCCGAATTTCGGAGATTATTACTAGTTTCCTTTATTATAAAAAACAAAAAAATTTTCATGGCAAACAAATATAGCCGAAAAATAATAAAACTCCAAGTTAGTACATTTTTTTTTTAATGAAATTAATGTAGTTAAAAACTTAACTCAAAAATACATTGGGAATTTATAGAAATAAAAGTATGTACATTTTTGGGAAAAATTAAAAAAAAAACTTGTGTTAAAAGGTCACTTTTTCAATAAATCACACTTTATTCCAGGAATATAGTCATGTAATAGATTATTATATTTTATAAATCTAGGTTTCAGTCTTTTATAATGGCTAACAAGTATAATTAATTAAAACAAAATCACATGTCAGTTCAATGATATAAAAACGCACACTTTTGTTTTTGTTTGAAAAACTAAAAATGTTCTAACATAAAAACTACTATTAAAAACAGTTGAAAAAATGCGAAAAAAATGTTTGCAGAAGGATATACTCTACCGAGAAATTACAAGAAAACACTTTTTCACGAAGACTTTATTTTAAACGATTCAGCGCAAGTTTTGTCTCAATCTAGTAGTCTTAGCCGGAGGTATCTATACGGTTAGAGCTCGATATAGTCATGTTAAAAACAATTAGGACCAGTTTTGGCTATATTTCTTTTGTTGGTTAAATTTTTATTTTTTTTTATAAAAGTATAGCCCATTATCTAACAAAAACCATATAAGTACAAATTTCAAACTTTGTAGAAAAGCAGAAAAAAAATTTACAACAACAACAAACTTTTTATTAGGAATTTCTAACGATAGCAGATTCAAATTTCAATCGGTTAAGAATTCGCGTTGATTTTTCATATTTTTTTTTGCTGACGGGTTTACCCATCATAATAACACCATCCCCCAAAAAAAAGTTATCAAAAATCAACGCGAATTCTTAGCCAAATTAGACTTTTACTTTCTTAGCTATAATTTAATTGGGTATAAAACTGCAAACTAGAATTATCTCAAAATTCTTAGTAAAAAGTTTGTAGTAAAATTTTATCGAATTTTCTTAATTTTTCTACAAAGTTTGAAATTTCGACATATATGGTTTATGTAAGGTAATAAACACTAAACAAACAAGAGAATAAAATAAAAGTATAGTTTAAAAAACTAAAACCCCGCTATTATAATTTCCATTCGTACTGTCATCAGGTATGTAACTTGAGAATAGAAATCGCTGCATCTTTTTAGGCGCATCAATATTACATAGTTAAATCCCGAGTAATAAAAGGGAGGTAAAAATAGTCAAAGCTGGTCCAAATGTCATTTCCTATCATTTTTCACATGCCTGCACGTATTCAACGTAGCAAACGGTCTTGCTCGCAAACACAATATAGAGATTAGCCAACCGTTTTGGGTTGTTGTTATAGTAATCGTTGTTGTTGTAGCTATATTCACCCTGCAGGGAAACCGCGGACTAGTGAATCAAATTTCTAGTTCCGTACTAAGTCTTTATCGCCAAAAAGGAACTAGTCCGATAGGAACTAGATCCCCACCAGTCCAAAATCGGCGAAAAGTTGTACTTTTAAAAATCTAATTTTTTCAGTTTTTTCACTAGAAATCTAT
>NW_023475639.1:0-3186 GCF_013731165.1 Rhagoletis pomonella
TGGCAAGGCACTCCTTCTCTGTGGGCGAGTAGTTGGCCTCCGCTTTGTTCAATTTCCTGCTGGCATAAGATATTACGCGTTCGCCTCCATTTAACTCCTGTGTCAGTACCGCTCCCAGGCCAAAGTTGCTAGCGTCCGTCTGTAGGGTGAATTGCTTGGTAAAATCGGGACACGCGAGTACGGGGGCCTCGGTGAGTTTCCGCTTGGGGGTGTCGAAGGCCTCTTGTTGTTCGACTCCCCACTTCCAGTGCTTACCCTTTTTCAGGAGTGCATTTAGTGGTTGGCTTAACGTGGCGAAATCGGGCACAAAGCGACGGTACCACGAGGCTATCCCGAGGTACTGGCGTACTTCCTTCACGTTAGACGGTGGTTTTACTTCTTGGATCGCGCCTACCTTCTCGGGATCGGTGTGGATTCCCTTGTCACTGACCACATGACAAAAGTATCGGAGTTCCTTTTTGAAGAAGTCGCACTTCTCGGGGTTAATGCGGAGATTCGCGCGTTGTAGTCGTGCTAGTACTTCTCGTAGGTTTTGTACGTGCTCCTCGAAGGTGGAGCCTATGACGATGATGTCGTCTAGGTAGGCGAAAGCGTGGGGTTCCATTTCTGGGCCGATGACCTGGTCGAGTGCTCTCTGAAATGTTGCTGGCGCGGAGTGCAAGCCGGACGGCATGACGCGCCATTGAAATAATCCGCGCCCCGGCACGGTGAAGGCCGTGTATGGGCGACTGTTCGGTTCCAGGGGTATCTGCCAGTAGCCATTTTGAGGTCTAGGCTGCTGATATATTTAGCCCTACGTAACTTGTCCAGTATCTGTTGTATTCTGGGTAAGGGGTATGCGTCGGGTACTGATCGGGCATTTAGTTGCCGATAATCCACACATAACCTCCACTTACCATTTTTCTTTCGAGCCAACACGATGGGCGCGCTATGCGGACTACAGGAGGGTTCGATGCACCCCTTGGAGAGAAGCTCGTCGATCTCTGCGTTGATGATGGCCTGCATCGCTGGGTTGCGCGGAAAGTACCGCTGCTTGATGGGGCGGTCGTCGGTCATGACGATCCTGTGCTCCGCCACGTTGGCCACTCCGCTCATGGTCTCAAACTTCTGTAGTTCTTCCGCTAGGAAGTCGCGTATTCGTGTTGTCTCATCCATATTGTTACCGTGGGGCATCCCCGCGGATGTATGCTCATCGACGCGTCCACTGGGGTCGTGATGGTCGACTCTGTTGATCCTCTCGCGCCCGGATCTGCCCTTCCTTTGGTGTTTTCTCTTAGTCGCCCTCTGCTGGATGGTATTACTTACTGCGGTTGCGGTGCTGTCCTCCGTGGTCTGTGAGGTAACGGGCGGTGCCGGCTGTGTAGTCGGTTCGGTGAGTACGACGTGTTGATACTGCAGCTCCCATGCTTCCCAACGTGTCCAGGCCGAGTATGAGGTCGTATATTGCGCCTGGCATGATGTATAGCACTGCGTGGTGCATCGCTTGTCCGAGACGAACCTCGATCTTCATGGCCTCGAAAACCTTGCTACTGGTACCGTCGGCCATGTGTACCTCGAGGGCTACCGTTATTCTTTCTCCGCTTCCTACGGTTGCCATATATTCCGCTAGAGTGGTGGATATGAAACTCTTCGAGGCGCCGGTATCGATGACGGCCTCGACTAGCTCCCTACCCAAGTAGACCAGGGCGTACAGTCGACCGTGATCCTGACGCATGGTTAGGAGCGTCTCGGCGCTGGGTTCGGTGGGCTCACCGCGCCGTGTTCTTGGCGGAGCCCTCCGCCGTTTCCCTGACGCCGGCGACAGCCGTGCGGACATTGGCTCGACCGCACTCCCAACAGAATAACTTCCGTGCATTGCGGCATTGCCTGGCAAAATGTCCTTCCTGCCCACACCGCCTGCATACGTTGTTGGGGTCGAAGCTCTGGTTCCTGGATATGCCATGACGCTGTGTGTCCGTCGCTGAGTGGTGTAGTGTAACTGGCGGGTGGTGTTGTGTCGTCCGCACCTGTGGGGTGCGATGAGATGATTCGCCTGGTTGCGTGGTGGTCCTCATCGGGTTGTCGCCGGTGACATGCCTTGCCACATCTCGTCGTGATGTTTCCGCCGTCCGTCTGTGCCCTTCGTGGATACACTCGTACTCCTCCGCGAGCGTGAGTAGTTCAGATAGAGTGGTGAAATACCGCCGCCGAATATATAACAAGTAGTCGGGGTGGCTGTTGCGGAAAATTCTTTCCAATCGCTGCTCGCTGCTATAGCCGACGTGCCGCATCAGGTTTTGTATCGCGATTACATACTCCTTATATTTCTCCCGTGGGTGCTGCCTTCTCTGCCGTATATCGTCCTCGAGGCGTTCGAAATACCGAGTTGGCAGAGAGAAGCGTAGGAAGTCGCGCTTGAAGGTTATCCAGCTACGCCAGTGTTCGTTGTTGTTGCGGTACCAGTGAAGAGCGGTGCCGCACAGTAGCTGGGGCATGGTTTTTGGGAGGAGGTCTACGTTCAAGGCATACACCTCGGCTAGCTCCTCCAATCGCTCTACAAAAGCTAGCGGGTCTCGTCCACCGTCATATTTTACTGACCACTTCCTTACCTGGTCGATGATAGGTGCAAACGTGTGGGTCGGTGCCTGATTTTCGGGGTTGGCCGTACCTGCGTTCGGCTCGACGGTTGTTGTCGGCGGGTGCTGGTAAATTGGTGGCTGATGTGATGGCAGCTGGTGCTGGTGTAGCGGTACCGCCAACTGGCTCTGTGTCGTGTTTTCCATAGGAGTAGTCGTACTCGCCGTACGTTCATTCGGTGGTACTGGCGTCTTCTGCTCCTCCTCGTCTTCCGAGGCAACCTCGTTGTCTCTGTTGGTGATTCCCATCGCCTGGAATTTGGCATAGATCTCTGGGTCAGTGTGCGCCTTGGCCGCTAGCGCCGTTATGCGCGTGCGTATTTCTCGGGCGGTACCCGCGCACTCGATTCCCAATTCCTGTGCGATGGATACTAGTTGCTCCTTGGGTTTTGTTCGTATCAAACATATAATAATTTTTCCTTTGCACGCGTACGATCTACCAAGGGTCCCTGCTCGGGCGCCAATTGTAACGAAGCGTTTTGCTTGCCCCGATGCTTCTTCTAAAATGCTGGGGTATACTCGCTGTGTCCAGGGTTCGTTACAATGAATTTGTAGTTTCGGGCTCTGGTAG
>NW_023475640.1:0-3186 GCF_013731165.1 Rhagoletis pomonella
GCTTAGCTGGCAGGCTGTAAGCTGCAGCAGCTTTGTTGTTTTTCAGCCGCGTTATTGCTATTCGTACCTCGTCATAGTCAGGCGGAGGAACATCGACTCCGTCATCATCGAATGGGGGCTCGGGTTCTTCTTCTCCACAGCTTTCTGTCTAAATCATTACTTTGCTTTATATGAATGTATACAATAAATTGCATGCCTACTTGGTACGGCCTCCTCTCACTATTTCTTAGCGTTTTCGTTTCTCCACAAAAGTTTTGCCCTTTTATATGAGAACTCTTGCTTTGCGTTGACCTGAGAAAATGTTGCGTTCCTTATATGAGAATGAAACAGATAATATACTACTCCATCACAACCGAATTATTCACTGCCGGATCAGAGTACAACTTTCTGAGAAAAGAACACGACGCCCTGTGAAAATGCTGAGCAAAGAGTATGAAAATTTGACAGCGCTGACATTTCTTTCTGGTACCCTGACCGTATTTAAGAGGAATTGATCAGCATGTATGAGCGGAAGATGACCAATTTTCAATTTTGGTATGGCTGGAGTATAAAAAAATGCTCCTTTATTGATGACAAACAACTTAGGCCTTTTACAAAACAAATTAGTATTAGGTGGTATGTATGTACATAAATACAAATCCATATACAGTGTATATCATCCACGTTTTTAAATTTTGTTTGCAATTTCATCTGCACTTTCTATCCGCTACTAGTAAAATATAGAAGAAAAAGATATTATTTAAGATAAAGTTCCTTTATGATATTTTAAAATTCACCTGCCTTTTAATTTAATGCAGCTGTATCGTGCAATTACATGTAAATATTGTTTGTGGCGAAATTGTAAATTTGTAGGGCCAATAATGAAATTTACAGCATGAAAGATCTATTAAAACTATTGACAGCTTTTGACACATACATACTTACACAACTGCTCAAAGTTAAGAAAAAAATTTGAATTAAATTCTGTTGTCAGTTGTTAAATCGGTAAACACGTGTTTCAATCACACTTAGTGCAGATAAGCCAAACATGCATATGAGCATAATAATATATGTATTAGGGATGTTGCCAAAGTCACATATGTATCTATATATTTCACATTCGAGAAGGCGAATGCGAATGCGAGTTTTTAGGAATAATACTAATACTGAAGTAATCGTATTTATTACTTACGAATAGTATAAGCTACAATAGGAATACATATACAAAATTATTTGTTAGAACATTGAATTTTGTGTGTCTTTACAGAGTATAGTTACAAAACTTTTTAAAAGCTTAAGTTTTTCAGTTGATAATTTCTTACAAATGGTGATGGCAAAAAAAAATAAAATAGTCGATCAATTAATCATACGATTAATCACAATCCAAAAAAGAACTGCAATTAATTGCAATTATTGAAAAATAATCAATTAATCGAGTTTTTAAATGCACCTCTTTACAGTGAGCATTAACAAAAAAACGTTTCCATAAAAAATCTCTAATTCTCTTATTAGTTAGCCTTAAATAAAATAAAGCGAGTATTTTTAGCGGCGATAATTATTTATTATTTATCCAATTCGCAGAAACAAAAGTTTTGGTAAGCGTTTTGTTGTTATTTATTATTTAATCAAGTTTGCAAGAAAAAAAGTTTTGACAAGCGTTTTGTTGTTAACAGTTGCGTTTATCGGTGGCTGTCGTACCAGCTTTTGAAAAATGGCGCTCAGCAGACACCGAAGTACTAACTAAATTACAGTATTTTTTCTAAAGTCCGTAAAGTTTTTAGGCAGTCAGTATCCATTTTCTCGCAAGCTTCGATGATATTCCGCTTTAGTTCTTGAACTTGACAATTTAAATAAAAACTCATTTCTTCTTGCGGGTGTACAAGAGATTTATGTATGAGAGGCCCAAAGATTCTAGTGACGACTCGTTACCCGTTTCCACAAGATCGTACGCGCATATTATTTCATTTCGCAAGAATTTCATTACTGAGGCCAATGCTAACGGATCTTTGAAATTAATTTTTTTGAACCTCGGGTTGAGTAAAGTTGATGCAGCTAGCAAAAAAGAATGTTCAATGGATGGATTTTAGACAACTACAGAAAATTTTATTATTATTTTACAATTAATCGATTAATTAAACACAAAACTACGATACAATTAAATCGTAAATTGAACAAAACTGCCATCCGTAAACAGTGAAACAAATTAATTACGTTAGAATTGCTTTTTAATTCTATTAGGTCTTTAGTGAGTAATCTTCCAACTTTTGAACAAAAATGAATTGGGGTTTTTTATATCAAAGTAACGATACACAGTGCTATGATCGAATATCCAGGGTTCAAAAGAGGCACATGATATTTCAGAAAAAGTAATTTTGCCGACTTTTCATCCATGCACAATTCCTCACTCGCGACGCTGGCGGGTGCAGTGCTCAAATATTTGCGAGCCACATCTTTGTAGTATACTTAATTTGATTCGAATGTTAAAATGATGCGATTCATTCGCAAAGGCGAATTCGAATACAAATATTCGTAACATTCCTAGTGTGTGTGTGCTATAAGTATACATAGGTATGTACGTATGAAGTTAATATACCCTGCAGGGAAACCGCGGACTAATGAATCAAATTTCTAGTTCCGTACTAGATCTTTGTCGCCAAAAACGAACCAGTCCGATAGTAGCTAGATCCCCACCAGTCCAAAATCAGCGAAATGTGGTACTTTTAAAAAACTATTTTATTTCACTTTTTCCGTTATAAATCTATATCTAAGGTAACGAATTTAGAACTGATTCGAAACAATGGAAAAGGGAATGCAGATCACATCTGTCGAATTTAGAACTAGTTCGGAACTATTGAAAAAGGGATGTAGCGGAAGGCTTGTTTACTTTACATAGATATGTGTTTGGCGACTTTTTCGTTCAAATACGCTTCCATTCTGCACTTCGCAAATGCTTTTTCATAGCTTGGTAATACAAAACAAAAATGTATGTTAACATTTTTAATCCTGGGATCTTCTGGAATCTAACCAATAATAGAAAGCACCTCTGCAAACTCAGCTACAGCCAAGAGTATGTAAACGTGCATACATACATTTCTTAGAATCATTCAAACAAATTTAATTTCAAATTGAATACACACACAGCCAGCAAAATATCCCGAAACGTTTTCCGATTCCGTTTTCGGACGTTTTTCAGATCAATTCTCCCAC
>NW_023475641.1:0-3185 GCF_013731165.1 Rhagoletis pomonella
GATTTGGGAAATCCGGACGAGGGTTCAAGGATAATCGTAACAATTGGTGTCAGAAGTGGGATTGTTAAATAAATCCCGAAGGACAAACTACTGAAAATGGCAAAAATTCAGGATCTAAAGATTGAGGAACTCAAGCAGGAGTTGGAGAAACGAAATTTAGCAACCTCCGGAAGAAAAGTGGAGTTGCTATCACGGTTGCGAGAGGCTATGGAAAAGGAAGGCATCGACGTTGACAAACACGACTTCCATCGTGAGGACGACGAGGCATCCTTGAAGGACAAAGACAAGGAAGAGGTTGCTGGTTCATCGAATGATGTGGAACAGACATCAGCGAAGCTTGAAGAGCAGGGAAAGGCTCCTTGTGCGTCAACGGCTATAGACATGAACATGTTATTGGGTGCCATATCACAGATTTCATCCCAGCTGCAAGTGCAGGAAACACGCATGTCCTCGCAGCTGGAAGCACAGAAAACGTACATGTCATCGCAGCTAGATGAAAAGATTACTCAGCTACAAGAGAATTTATTTAAAGATAACGCGGAACTCAGAGAGAGACAGGATAAAATCGAGGAACGACAAGATAAAATCGAAGAGCTAATTCAGGAGAAAGTCGAGGCTAAGGTAGAAGAGTTGGAAGGTCGCCTCCGAGATATGCAGTTGAATCGCCCACCTTCTTCGACCAGCGCGCCCAAGGTAAAGACTCCATCCTTTGACGGCACGATTCCTTTCCAAGTCTTTAAGCTCCAGTTTGAGAAGACAGCTACAGCGAATCACTGGAGCATGGAGGATAAATCCGCTGCACTGTTCGTTGCATTAAAAGGACCTGCAGCGGAAATCTTGCAGACTATTCCTGATTGTGAAAGGAACAGTTACGATGCGTTAATGGGTGCAGTGGAAAGACGTTATGGTAGCGAGCACAGGAGACAGATTTACCAGATGGAGCTGGAGAATCGCTGCCAGAAATCCAACGAGACTCTACAGGAATTCGCTTCCGAGGTTGAAAGGTTGGCTCATTTGGCAATTGGAGATGCATCTGGTGAGCACCTCGAAAGAGTAAAAATCCAGAGGTTCATCAACGGAATGTGGGACGTGTATACCAAGCGCGAGACGTATGCAAATCCAAAGCCAACATTTGCTGAAACGGTCTCGTATGCTCAGACACGTGAAACGGCAGCGCTCCTAAGTAGACCAGCCTACAAAGCCCATCGAGTAGAAGTGGAAACACCTGACGTGATGAACGAGATCCTGAAAACACCCAAGTCGATGGCAGATAAGAATACTCCTGGTGCAACCGAGAGAAAGGATGGTGCTAGGAAATGCTTTAATTGCGGAAAACCAGGCCACTTCGCCCGCGATTGCAGCGCAAGTTCCAGTAGGCTCAACCACTCAGCAGGGCGCAAACGCAGGGCTGAGGGAGACGAATCCAACTCAAATCAGTCATTAAACTAAAACGTGCCAGCAGGAAGGGCCGCGTGCTGGCTCCAGAAGTTGAAGGGCCCATAATCTCCGTCTCACAAATTGGCCGGAATGCGAGCAACCTCACTATTGGTGGATGTGTGAATAGGCAGGAGCGAGTGCTGACAGTGGAAACTGGAGCGTCACATTCCATTATTCGACCTGATGTGACTACTTTTTATGTGAAGCCACTACCTGGAGCAAAGCTGCAGACTGCAACTGGTGAGCGAACCCAAGTGTTAGGAGAAGTACTATGCGAGGTAATAATCGACGGGTTGGCCTCGTACACGAAGTTTATTGTCGCAGACATTGTGGATGAAGTCATCATCGGCGTGGATTTCCTACTTGGGCAAGGCATGAAGATTGACCTCCAGGGCATGATCCTAACCTATGGCGACAGAAAAGTGCCACTTAGGGTTGGTTACGACAACCAGTGCTTCAGCAGACGGTTGGTCTTAGAGGAAGTGCCGAAGATTCCACCAGAAACAGAAGCGGTTAGTTGGGCGGAGGTTGGCAGTGATGGAGACGGAGTGGTTTCATCAGGAGAAGGAAGCGGTTCACTGGTACAGGAAAAGCATGACGGTTCCGCTAGCTCAGTGCAGAAGAGGTCGCAACAAGGAAGTGGTCATGGCAAGCCAGGCAGTGTTTCCGGCAGGAGGAAAGCCACTGAACCACGTTGCAATGGTGATACGCCGGTGGCCGGAAATGGAAGCGGCTGTGAAAGCAGTAGGGGCGTATTGAAGTGTCCCGAAAAAGGTGGTCGGAAAAGGCGAGCAGTTAAGCCGGAAGCCAAGGTTGAGATTATACATGGCCGGTCAATTAAGTTAGCATCGGCGGAAGAGCGAGATATGAAACGACGGCGGAATCTTCAGCGTAAGGATCCGGATGTAGCAAGATGTGCTAAAGGCAGTGCAGCACGAAGGCGGGAGTCTGGGTGTCATGGACAGAGGATGCGGCATAGATCTGGCGAAAAGGGTGCCCACGAGAAGAGACATGGTCTGGTCAGCACCAGTGGCCGGCAGGAGCACGACCATGTGAGATGGTGCACTCCCGGAGATAAGCCGGAAGCCATGTCCAGTAACGTATTGCGGTTGTACATGTCACAGAAGAAGAAAACCTTCACCTTTAAGCAAAGACGTGACTGGAAAGATCCGTTTAAGATTGACAACCGGCTGAGGGACGCAGTGCATCGGATCCAGACAATGGGGAGACCGAGGACCAAGATGAAAGTGGTCTGATCGGGACGATCAGACTTAGGTGGAGGGCAGTGTGGCGAATACTGCGGCAACACAAAGCGAACAACGAGAAATAGGCAGAATGTTCGAAGAATGACGTAGAATGTTCCACATAGAGAAACGTCAAAGTTGGATGAACACTGCGAACAGCGAGAGAAAGAGAATGAGCGATAAACTTCGGAATGTTCTAGAGTTGCCATAAGTGCCAGCGCAGGTATATAAAGGCGCCGCCACAGCGAGGTGAGTTAGTTACGAGTTACAAGTCAGCAAGCTACAAGTAAACTGAGCAGAGAAGCGAGTTGCGAATAAGCAAGCTATAAGTTTAATTGTGTTAACAAGTAGTAAAGCGTTGTAATTGCCTTAATAAGTATTGTAGTGTTTTTACTGTATTAGCAAGTATTGTAAAATTGTTTGTTGTACAATAAAGTTAATTGTACTACCATTTGGTCATCGTTAGCCTTTATTTAACAATCCAGCGATACGAACCGGAGGATT
>NW_023475642.1:0-3185 GCF_013731165.1 Rhagoletis pomonella
TTTATTTAACAATCCAGCGATACGAGCCCGAGTATATTTGGGAAATCCCTCAAGGTTTCGAGGATAATCGTAACAATTGGTGTCAGAAGTGGGATTGTTAAATAAATCCCGAAGGATAAACTACTGAAAATGGCGAAAATTCAGGACTTAAAGATTGAGGAACTGAAACAGGAGTTGGAAAAGCGTAATTTGGCCACCTCCGGAAGAAAAGTGGAATTATTATCCCGTTTGCGGGAGGCTATGGAAGCTGAAGGCATCGACGTGGACAAATACGACTTCCAGGGTAAATACGACGATGCATCCGCAAAGGACGAACAGAAGGATGAGGCTGCTTGTTCGTCGAAGGATGTGCAGCAGACATCCGGGAAGGTTGAAGAACAGCAAAAGTCTCCAAGTTCATCAACAGCTATGGACTTGAACACGTTATTGGCTGCCATGTCACAGATGTCATCACAGCTGTCGTCACAGATGCAAGCACAGGATACACGCATGTCACAGATGTCATCTCAGATGCAAACACAGTTGTCAGATATTTCGTCGCAGCTACAGGCACAGAAGACACACGTATCACAGTTGCTGGAAGTCCAGGATGCAAAGATTACACAACTGCACGAGAATTTGGCTAGAGATAACGAACAAATCAAGGATAGACAGGATAAAGTCGAGGCTAAGGTAGAAGAGTTGGAAGGTCGCCTCCGAGATATGCAGTTGAATCGTCCACCTTCTTCGACCAGCGTGCCCAAGGTAAAGACTCCATCCTTTGACGGCACGATTCCTTTCCAAGTCTTTAAGCTCCAGTTCGAAAAGACGGCTACAGCTAACAACTGGAGCATGGACGATAAATCCGCTGCTCTGTTCGTGGCATTAAAAGGACCTGCAGCGGAAATATTGCAGACTATTCCCGACTGTGAAAGGAACAGTTACGATGCCTTAATGGGTGCAGTGGAGAGACGTTATGGTAGCGAGCACAGGAGGCAGATTTACCAGATGGAGCTGGAGAATCGCTGCCAGAAATCCAACGAGACTCTACAGGAATTCGCCTCCGAGGTTGAAAGGTTGGCTCATTTGGCAATTGGAGATGCATCTGGCGAGCACCTCGAAAGAGTAAAAATCCAGAGGTTCATCAACGGAATGCGGGACGTGTATACCAAGCGAGAGACGTACGCGAATCCAAAGCCAACATTTGCTGAAACTGTCTCGTATGCTCAGACGCGTGAAACGGCGGCGCTCCTAAGTAGACCAGCCTACAAAGCACATCGCGTGGAAGTGGAAACACCGGACGAGACAAATGAAATGCTGAAGAAGCTTATCCAACTGCTGGGCGAGAAAAAGCGTGGCTCTGGCAAATGTTTTAAATGTGGAAAGCCAGGCCACTTCGCCCGCGATTGCAGCGCAAGTTCCAGTGGGCTCAACAATTCAGCAGGACGCAAACGCAGGGCTGAAGGAGACGAAGCCAACTCCAATCAGTCGTTAAACTGAAACGAGCCAGCAGGAAGGGCCGCGTGCTGGCTCCAGAAGTTGAAGGGCCCATAATCTCCGTCTCACAAATTGGCCGGAATGCGAGCAACCTCACTATTGTTGGATGTGTGAATGGGCAGGAGAGAGTACTGACAGTGGATACTGGAGCGACACATTCCATTATTCGACCGGATTTGGCCACTTTTTATGTGAAGCCACTACCTGGAGCAAAGCTGCAGACTGCAACTGGTGAATGCACCCAAGTATTAGGAGAAGTACCATGCGAGGTAATAATCGACGATTGGGCCTCGTACACTAAGTTTATAGTGGCAGACATTGTGGATGAAGTCATCATCGGCGTGGATTTCTTACTTGGCCAAGGCATGAAGATTGACCTCCAGAGAATGATCCTGACAGATCGTCACAGGAAAGTGCCACTTAGGGTTGGTTACGACAGCCAGTGCTGCAGCAGACGGTTAGTCTTAGAGGAAGTGTCGAAGATTCCACCAGAAACGGAAGCGGTTAGTTGGGCGGAGTTTGGCAGTGATGGAGACGAAGTGGTTTCGTCAGGAGAAGGAAGCGGTTCACCGATACAGGAAAAGCGTGACGGTTCCGCTAGCTCAGTGAAGAAGAGGTCGCAACAAGAAAGTGGTCATGGCGAGCCAGGCAGTGTTTCCGGCAGGAGGAAAGCCACTGAACCACGTTGCAATGGTGATACGCCGGTGGCCGGAAATGGAAGCGGCTGTGGTAGCAGTAGGCGCGCTTTGAAGTGTCCTGAAAAAGGTGGTCGGCAAAAGCGAGCAGTTAAGCCGGATGCCAAGGGTGAGATTATACATGTCCGGTCAATGAAGTTAGCATCGGCGGAAGAGCGAGATACGAAACGACGGCGGAAGCTTCAGCGTAAGGATCCGGATGTAGCAAGATGTGCTAAAGGCAGTGCAGCACGAAGGCAGGAGCCTCGGTGTCATGGACAGAGGATGCGGCATAGATCTGGCGAAAAGGGTGCCAATGAGAAGAGACATGGTCTGGTCACCACCAGTGGCCGGCAGAAGCACGACCATGTGAGATGGTGCTCCACCGGAGATAAGCTGGAGGCAATGTCCAGTAACGCATCGAGCCGAGAGGAGCTACAGGAAGGGGATTCGGTGTTGTTGCACATGCCGCAGCCGAAGAACGGCTTCACCTCCGAACAACATCGTAACTGGAAAGTTCCGTATAGGATTGACAAACGGCTGAAGGACGCAGTGCATCGAATCCAGACAATGGGAAGACCGAGGACCAAGATGAAAGTGGTCCACTTGGAAAGACTTGCAGCGGTTGGAGCGGCAAGTGTGTCTGATCGGGACGATCAGACTTAGGTGGAGGGCAGTGTGGCGAATACTGCGGCAAAACAAAGCGAACAACGAGAAATAGGCAGAATGTTCGAAGAATGACGTAGAATGTTCCACAAAGAGAAACGTCAAGTTGGATGAACACTGCGAACAGCGAGAGAAAGAGAATGAGCGATAAACTTCAGAATGTTCTAGAGTTGCCATAAGTGCCAGCGCAGGTATATAAGGGCGCCGCCACCACGAGGTGAGTTAGTTACAAGTCAGCAAGCTACAAGTAAAGTTAGCGGAGAATCGAGTTGTGAATAAGCAAGCTATAAGTTTAATTGTGTTAACAAGTAGTAAAGCGTTGTTATTGCTTTAACAAGTATTGTAAAGTGTTTTTACTGTATTAGCAAG
>NW_023475643.1:0-3185 GCF_013731165.1 Rhagoletis pomonella
AAGTTTTTGACACGGGCGCCGCGTAATTATTATCGCCTTGAACGTTGTGGGCGGTGCATGCGGCTGACGCTATAAACGCGGCTGCTTAAACTTACTTGTCCGCACTCATACATCTCTAGAATCTGTATGAACTGATTTTCTTTCTATTTTAAAATAGTTTTGAATATAATTTCTCACGCATAATATAGTAGGGCATTATAATTAAGAAATAATTCGTTCTTTATCTTAAGTAATTCTTTAAAAGTGTTTACATGCAATATTTATTAATAATCACACAAGTACATCTATAATTCTTTTTATTGTACATAATAAAGCAATTGATAGTAGAACTTAGTCGAGAAACAAGCGGTACATACACTCAAGCCTTTATGCAATAACATGCGTGACCGAAGAAGTGTCACAAGAAAAAAGCTTGCAACGAACAGTTGTTGCATTTACAACTTCAAGTTGATGATACTCGCGAGTATTTTTTACTAAAGGAACTTTATCATAACGTTTTTCGAATTTTTTATCGTGCAAATCATGTTCTGCTTGAGAACAGAAATCAAAATCTATGTTCTGAAAGAAATCTTTTGCCCATTCGTAAAGTTTTTGGGGGGTATTGATAGGATCTCCCTCGACACGCTGCAAACTTGCTCGATAAGCATGCCTTTTTACAGTACCCCCGACACCGTCACACGCCCCCTTTCCATGCGAAGTGGCAAAAAAATTCCATTCAGCCTTGATTTTGAAGTCTTTCTCATGATGAGCCAAATTTCGGAAATTGAATCTATTTTTATATTGAGAAGCTGCACCATCCGCATAGTATACAAATTTTTTGACGAATTTTGCCCCAAATTTTTGTTTTAAATAAAAATCTAGTTTTGAATTAAATAAATGTACAGATTTTGTGTCATGAGTGACTTTTTCTGATATAATGACAAAGTTGAGATGCATATTTTCATTTCCTTGACGGTATATATTACATACGGATGAACAGTAGCCTGGCTATTTGTCCAATGGTGCGATTGGATTGCGTTTTGAATGTGAAACGTATAGTTTTCAGCAAAATCCAAACTAACAATAAACTCTCCTTTCCCAACATTTTTCTTCTTATCCACAAAATAAGCCGCTTGTTTCTTGGCAAGAAAATCATGTTTACGTAAGTAATCGAGACTTTTTGTAAGATCCTGCAGAAAATTTTCCACATCCAGCTGCATCTCGGATATATTGCTCCTGCAAGTACATTATTTAATCATTCATTTCAAATTTTAAATTCGAAAGTTGCATTGATTTTATCATTTTTCATTTTTAGAGAAGATTTTAAATAAAGGCGCGTATTATCTGAAATTAATTTAAAATTGACACATACAGCGGTTTAAAACACGCTTGTGACATCATGGATTTTCAAATTAATGATGCCATAGATTTGAAAATTCATGACATCACTCTATGCTCTAATAGATCCATACGTACAATACCTTCGATTCATATAACTTCGAAAACACTATAATCGAAATGAAATTGAAGAAATAAGTACATATCGGTCATTTTCCTTTCCTTCAGTTTTTAATATTGGATGATCAATGTAATTCTTCATGCAGCTTTTCTATTAAATCAAACGCACTGAAAAAGTTATCGGAAATTGCTAAAATTACCTATCAGTGTTCGTCCACTGACTGAAAGTTAACGTCGAGATGCTTGCTTTCTCAAAAAGGCGTCTTAATTCCGTTATAACGGATCCAACTCCAGGACAATCTTCACATGTCGACATAAAACAACTTGGTGATGGATCAGTGCAAATCGATTTTTTGATCAAGTCCTGGGCATTATCTTTATAATCAATTTTCTGACTTTTCAATGCTTGCCTTATTCCAAAAATTTTCAAATCCATGTTTTGATGTGTTTGACAAACGCAAACATTGTGGGTACCACTTTGACCGGCTGAAATACACTGGCGAGGTCTTAATTCTTTGAATTTTGAAAGGCCTATCTTTGACTCGGGATATTCCACTTTAAAATGGTGATGTAAATCGCTGATATTAAAAAGTAGCAGTCTTTTTTGTTTTTTTACTTTTTTCCATTTTCCACAATAGTCCGGCAATCCTTAATTCCTGGCATTACTCTGCTCGCATGATCTGATAGATAAAAGGCTTTAGCATTTTTGATAGTAACATCGGATATTCTTTTCCCTTTCTTCTTTGCGGGTGTACATCCAAAACCAGAATTACAGCGTAATTTTTTTGCAGCTGATGCAACATGTTTTGAAACTCCAAAAATATTTTTTGTTTTCAAAATACTTAATTCATCAGGTAACGTCGCCAATATTTGAATTTTTTTAGATGTAGTTTTTGCAGTGGTTAGAGCAGTTTTAACGTTATTAATGAAACAAGACTCGGTAGGATTATTCTCTTTGCTGACTCGTGTCGCAGAATCTTTAATACCGGTTGATTTTTTTATTGCAGCAATCAATTTGTGGCCATCTTCAACGGATAAATTTCCCGCCCGTTTTACCTTAAGTGGTGGTTCCCCAAGTTCATGTAGGAGTGCATTGGCTGTTTGTATTTCCAATGAATTTTCAATAGGATTGTAGGTCGGATCCACTTTTCAGAATCGATAATAACATCAGAAATGACATCTTCTTCCACGTTCTCAGCAGATTCTTCTTGTATTGGAGAAGTCAGAAAATCATTAAAAGGAGAAAAAACTTAATTTCTTGAATAACACCTCGCTCGACAAGATTTGCACACATACAGTCCAATGCACTTTTGAAATTTCCAATTCCATTTGTCTGTTATTAGACGTAAATCTACAATAACATTTTCGTACTTATGTTTATTCAAAGGGTTGCGCATGACTTAGGTCGAACCATTTTCTTTGGATCAATCTGGAAACAGCACAAATCGAATACACAAAATTGTAAACGATATATAACGTTGCGCGATCTACGAATATGAACATATTAATAATACTTACGCATCAAATTTGAAATAAGCTTGTAAAGAAAGAAACTCTGTTGCACAACAAGCTGCGTTAATGGCGTTTCTGCGTTGAAACTGTGGCTTGTTTAGACGTGCATAAACAAATGACGATCGCGTTGAGTGCGGACAAGTAAGTTTAAGCAGCCGCGTTTATAGCGTCAGCCGCATGCACCGCCCGCAACGTTCAAGGCGATAATAATTACGCGGCGCCCGTGTCAAAAACTT
>NW_023475644.1:0-3184 GCF_013731165.1 Rhagoletis pomonella
AAAAAACAAAGGTCTAGATGGATCGCGCCTTAGCTCTTTCAACACACACACAGCCAGATATACAGCAGCCATGTCACAACTTGTGTAGCAACCAGACACAACTCGGCTACAAAGCGGGGTTTAACACTGCTCCTTACGATAGCAATTTCCTACCATAACATTCAATTTAAGCATCATTATGGAGGAGAATGATCTTCGTAAACATCCTTACTCTTTATTTTCGCAGCAGAGTTGAACAAGTGCCATTGTAAACATTTTTATACTAGCCAGTGAGTGCAGGTGTGTGTTGGGTGGCCATTTGCAAGTTTCATACAGTGCGCTCCATATTTAGAGAAATTCGTCTGCTGGAAGCATCAGCACCACCGTTCCTCACCTCTGGTCACTGCCGCTGGCAGCGCCGACAACGCCTCCAGAGCCATTCCGCTGTTTAGCAACGCTGTGTTGCAGTTGTATCGAAGTTTGTCGATGAAAATTGGTGGAGCCACCACTTCCAACACCACTGCTGTTAACTCCGCTTCGGCTGTGCATCATGTTGCTATTGTTGTTGTGAATATGCAGCGATGCGCGATTGTAGTTGCTGAGAGTGGAGCGCCGCATCGACATAATGCTGGTGTCCATCACACCCGTCGCTGTGGAATGTTGGCGGATGCGTGGCTGCCGCTTGATGCACAGACAGCACAAATACCGATTGAAATGCTGTCGAAATACGCCAGAGACGCAGTACAATGCAACGGGATTAACGCACGAGTGCAGAAAGCTGTGAGATTGATGAGATTCCGCAGGCGGGTTGTGGCAGAGAAAAGTGAAAATAAAATAAGAAGCAGACCATATAATAAATTAATTGAGATGCAGTGATTATGCGAACATTTCCGGAAATTTTTTAAGTTGGTTAACAAATTATGTTTTACAAAAATTGTCTATAAATAAAATATTTGTTCTTTGTTCAACTGCTTTCAAACGTAAGGACCTACGGATATGACGTCGAAAGGATGACGGAAAATTCTTCCACAATACAACATATATATATGTACATACCTGCCATGTCGGAAAAATTAACAACGAAAAAAGTCCTTACAGCTGTTATCCTACATATGATAGCCTTCAAGCTCTTTTAGTTTCTAAGAAGAGTTTGTCTGTTGCAAAAATGTCATTTTATATTCCTTTGTCACTAAAGTCTGTAAACCCTCGAGATAACCCGTAGTACAATATTTACGCATTCCTTTGAACACATCTCCCTCCATGTGTATTGAGTTTTCTTCACTCGTAGTCTTCTTTGAGTAAATGATGAAGTAGGAAAATTATTTTCAACAGACTACTAGCGATCGCAGAAGATAGAGGTTTTCTATCGCCCTATCAGTTTGGTTTCAGAAAGTCATGGTCGATCATTGACGCAACGAAATCCGTGGTTGGCATTGCCAGAGAATGAAGTGAAAACGAATACTGCGTACCCCTGCGTTTTGGCATCTCAAAAAAACTTGATGCTCCAAGTTACACCATAAGAATTATTGGGAGCTATATTTCTGCTATCTATAGGCTAAGGCACTGGAACGATAAAAGCTCTGAGGAATATAGCGTGTCTGCGGTATCGATTCGTAGACGATATCGCTGTGGTAGTTTTAGCGAAACACACGATAATACTGGACTAAGGGTAACAAAACCCTAAGAACGCTTTTAGAAGATATAGCCGCTCAAAGTTGACAATTCACTACTTACATCATCATCTCCAACTCTTCAGACAGCAGTTACCAAACGAATCAGATGAACACATAGAACGGTTTCAACGGCTTCCTTGAAAATAAATATCCTGACGCAGTATTTGCTGAAATTTGTTAGTGGAGTATGTACGAAGCCGTTGGAAGAGGGAGATGAGGATACGGCTGTAAAAATAATAGAACCTGATGTATGCAATTTACTGCATGTCTAAGTTGCATCAGGCAATGAATACGAATAAACTTATTAAAAACAACAGTTACCAGTTTCAACAAATTCTATGAACTTTTTTTAATACTCGTGGAAGACAAGTATAAATTTTTTACATAAGTCATATTACGAATAGTTTAAACTTCTTAATACGGAGAGCTGATTAAATAGGAAAAAAAAGTTTTACGCAAAAAAAACCGACTTCAACTCTCGTATAAAATTTTTAGATTGCCGTTAATTTCTTTATGATCCAATGATCGGACCTAAACCAAATTAGTGTGTGTCATCTTTCCTGTAAAATAATAATTATTGAAATCACGTTAACCGATTTATCTTATTTCGTACAGAACATTGGGAAAAATATCAAATATCACTTTGGCAATGACAATTTAATTTTTGTAAATGTATTTGAACGCGAAATCCTTTTAGGTGTTTAAATAAAACGGATTGGGCGTTTCTTCGTTAGAAAAATGTGTTGCACAGTGTAAGCAGTAGAAAGGTTGCCTAAGCAATAGGATTTTGTGTTGTATTTCGGATATTTACTGCGAACATATTTGAACATATCGAGCCCTTACCGCGAAAATAATGACTTTCTGGACTGTTCGATGTGCACAAATGTTCAGAACACGACTCGAAACATATTAGGTATCTACAGGGCAATCACATTCTAGACTAAATGCTAAAATGGTAGAAGTGATAGCTATTTCGGAAATCACCACATTTCCGCATCAGACTTCTTTCAGTGGGATACGATCCAACTACCCCGGTGACTTTTTTTTTCAAATTATTGTTGTTTTTCCACAATAGTTTTTCGTTAAAAATTACCTCAAGCTTAATAAAAATTTGTTGAAAATAATTGTTATAAGGCCATAAATAACAAAAATAAATACTAAAGTCAAATGAGAATTGGCAGACGAGCCGAACTCTAAGTGGCCATCAAATTAAACAGTAAGTAAGTAAGTAAACAGCTTTTGGGGCAACCATACTTTTGAAGTAAATGCTTTCTGGGGAGCTAACGGGTGATTTTTTTGAGGTTAGGATTTTCATGCATTAGTATTTGACAGATCACGTGGGATTTCAGACATGGTGTCAAAGAGAAAGATGCTCAGTATGCTTTGACATTTCATCATGAATAGACTTACTAACGAGCAACGCTTGCAAATCATTGAATTTTATTACCAAAATCAGAGTTCGGTTCGAAATGTGTTTCGCGCTTTAAATTTTGTTCAGCGATGAGGCTCATTTCTGGTTGAATGGCTTCGTA
>NW_023475645.1:0-3184 GCF_013731165.1 Rhagoletis pomonella
CAAAGAAAATATACAGATAATAACTAGTGACATTTCCTACAAGGTGACAACTGAAAATACATAAACAAAACTGAAATTGCATATTTAATTTGCCAGCATATGAATATAGAAAGAACTTTCAGATTCACTTTCAGAAGCTTTTTGCATTTTCCTTAATTTCTTCGTTTGCCTGCCACAAAGGTAAAAATTGATATGCAAAGCTTTTGTTTTTTGATATCTACATTTCTTTGCACTGCTTCCATTGCTCCTATGTTACCATCCTAAGAGCTAATTTGAGTAGATACAAATTCCAAAAGGAGAGTCCAAAAATATTAAGCAGATTACTTCATATTATAATGCTTAAAAGTAGAAAATGGAAGTAATTTTAATTGATTTTACAAATAGAAATTAGTATTTGGTAATTTAAACTGAACATATGTTTTGACCATCTAAATGCTGGACATAAATTTTTTATGATTTAGAAACTTTACAGATTTTTTAATTACTTATCATATGCTTTTGGTAGTCTCAAAACTGGACGTCAATATTTGGTTATTTAAAAAACTTAAAATATAGTTTGAGCAAGTTTTGGAATCGCTCTTAACTAGTATATCCGCCAAGCTCTTCTCTGTTTATATTAGGTCCTACGAGTTGGTAGGTCTCAGACCGGAATTTTCCTCTACTCTGATGAGAGTGCCTTGTGTACCACCTCCCTTTGAGAGACTCATAGCAACATTTGGGTTCTAGGGCCATTAACGCCGGCAAGATACCTTTCTATAATGTAGCCTGCTTTGCTAGATATTTAATTCTATATCGATGGCTGAGTGGAAGATCGACCTATCTCGGCAGCCAGTTCTATCTCAAAAAACGTTTCAAGAACGCCCTATTTCAGAATTTAATTGAAAAACACCCTATCTCAAGATTCGGTTCAAAAACGGCCTATCTCCCCCTAATGTAGCAGTCAGTTAACAAACTAGTCTGCCTTTATATCAGGTCGTACCAGTTGATCTTCTGAGTGTTTATTGAGCAGTACATATACTCAAGTGTTCACGCATCATCTTACTGCTGCAAGTATACGCACATTTTAATAAAATTCACCAACTCGCCCGTCAACTTGCAAAGACGGCATACATAGCCAAGTATTAAAATATCTTAGCTCAAAGTCACACTTTTATGTAAGTACTTAATATTCCACTTGTGTGTTTGTACGAGTATTTATTTTTGCTTTGGCATACGTCTATTCACTTTATTTGCTCTTCTTTCTTTCAAAAGTGGGCGTCTTTGATTTTAAGGTTTATTCTAGAATTTCTGTATATATTAATGCCAAGGTTACAAGGCTACCCCTTCACGACAACAGGAATCACTTAGTCAACAGCAAGCTAATGGCCAAGTGTCAGTCTGCGCAAACGATGATTTTGTCACCCCTCAAGTTATCACTACAACTTTGCAAAGATACTCCAAATTACTTTACGCTTTTAACGCTTTTACTTAATGTCCTGACAGCTTACACTCCAACAACTAAAGCTTGTAGCCTCTCTTAGTATGTATTGCTTGCTATCTATGCCGTTTAAGCTAAAGATGGGCGCGGGATATCGGGACACGCGGGACCCACGGTACTGATTTCGAAATGGCCGGGATGGGCGGTAACGGTGAGGTCTTTAAAAATTTTGCGGGCGGAACGGTATCAAAATCTTTACCAGATACTCACGATAAAACCCGCAACCTCAGCAATGCAAGATTTTTTATTAATAAAAAGTAGTCTGGAAGATATATGACTTAATCTTAGTGATAGATTTCGACCCGTGGTACAAATCTGAAAACCATCGGGATGGGCGAGTTCGGGAACTAAAAATATTACTTAGGGCTAGGCGGGGTCGGGATTGAATTTTTGTCCCATACCCATCTCTGGTTTAAACAAGTGTGGGTGTGTGTGTGTGTGTGTGATGCATAGTTTTCTTACAAACTACAAAATTCTGTCATTTTGGGCCCGCAAGCTGCAACCGTTGCTGTTCAACATTCCTTTGAAGCAGTAAATTCATATACAAGTATATACTTGTGCACTAGCAATTACATATGCATGCAATACATATGTATAGTATGTACTCTAGGGTGGTCCAAAGGCAATAAAATCGCAGAAATCAGTTCAGTATAAAGCTATTTTTAACGGAGTTTCAAAAAAGGAAAAGATTCTCTGTTTGACATGTATTTTTGCTACTTTTTGGTTTGTTCGAGTATAACTTCTTTCTCTTTTTGAACTGATTTGAATGATTATTTGGCCTTGGGTTAATGATAGCCCCAAAGTGGCCACTTTCACTTGATTGAATTTCGTACATACTTGAGTAGTGATTATTGACCTTTTTGACCACAAAGCGCAGATCTGCAAGATTTTACTTTAGTTTGTATAGCAGTGCTTCGTGCCATATTTTGTCGAACGCTTGAGTTATGCCAAGGAACGCAGCTGTAAAGTACTCGCTGTTTTCCGGCGCAGACTGGATAATACGGAATACTCCGTGACTGTGCTCAGTCCTTGAGTATTTTTCTCTAAAGCCGAATTGGTGGTTAATAATAAGCTGGTTTCCTGAAATTATTGGTTTTAACTTAGTGAGAAGCAGTGACTCAAAAATTTTGCCAATCGCTGGTAATAAGCTTATAGGCCTGTACAAATAAGCTTGTCGGGTTTTGGTATTAAAATTATTAAAATTGCTGTCGTGACTTTATCTGTTTAAGCCCCTTCACCATTTGACATTTTCAGAAATGGGATGCTTTAAACATCTAGTAGCTTTCCATAATAAATAATATGTTGCCTTTGTTGCCGTTTAACCCTCGAATGTAGTTTCCAACGACTGTATTTTGATTTTTGAAGGGGGACTCTTTTATTTCCCTTGTAGCACTCTTAAATCGTTTTTTTTTTTGTCTTCTGGATGTCTTGTTTGTCTACATTTTTTCTTAGTAATAATAATTAATAATTATTAAGAAGTATACTTCGAGGTTTGCCATTTCCTGCCGAGGGGCGACCGCTATTAGAAAAAACTTTATTTTTTTCATTTTTTGTTTTATGTTGGTCGGAAACTGGCCATAAATGGTATTGCGCGTTTTTAATTACTACGCCACAGCGGCCGCCATTTCGAAGCTAGTACTTTGTTAGTACCTAAACGGCAGGAAAAATTATATTACGGCTCTGGCGAAGATGAATTCGGTAGAATTA
>NW_023475646.1:0-3184 GCF_013731165.1 Rhagoletis pomonella
ACAGGTATGACTAAAATGCCAACCAAAACGGCTTACATAACTGTCTTCGTACATACTCATAGATCAAAATTTCGTTGAAAATAAAATTCCATCTGCTCCTATGCTTAAAATATTATAAAATGTTGATCTTGAACTTGCGAAATCCAGTTATATAATCGCGAAGGTTTATGGTAATATAATTATAACACTTTCATACATTATAAGCATAAAATATTTTAATTTAGCTATTCCAGAGATAATATTACACAATTGCATATTTTAATAATTCTTTTGCATAAATTTTATAAATTCACAAAGTCAATATAAAATATTATTTTATATAAATTCATACGTGCTTTGATGAAAATTCAACTACAGTTTTTTTTAAATTGATTATATATTTAGGGTCGTCAATCGAATTAACTTTATAATTGAGCCAAAATCTTAAAAATACGCGATGAATGGATTCTCCAGCTTGCTCCGACCACTTTCCGAAGCCGTCGTTGCCTAAAAAATGCAGACAATGTTCCAAATGATTTAGAACCACGTGAATTTTTAATGTTTCCGACATTTCTGTGCTTCGGAAGGCTTTAGCGAGTTTACCCACATGGTTTTTTAATTCTGACGCAACTGATCGTGTTGAGAAACAGTCATGTACGACTTTGTCCATTTCTTTGAAAGTTGTAATAAATGGGAGCAAACGAATAGATCCAACATCGGCATAAATGTCGGGATTATTAAGCGCATCGGCATTCTTTAGTAGTTTCCGGCAAGCATTACCTTCAAAATTATCTCCATGATAGTTTTTAACTACCAAACCTAGTTTTTGTGGCCACAAAAGAGCCTTTTCCCGTGTAAGAAGAGGAACTAGTCCCTTAAAAAATATGTGGTTAACAAAACCTTGCAAGATGTGGAGCTCGGGTATTACACATCTTTGAATAATATACATATCGTCGTTTTCGGCAAACAGTGGATGGTTTACTGTGCTGTGACACTCTTTCGCGTCTTTTTTGTTTTTACCCATTGAAACAAATTTTTCATAATCAATTTTCAAATCGCCATAAGTTTTTAATTTTAAGCATTCCCCACTAATTTTTAGAGACTCATCTTGGTTGCAGTAGTTCAATTCTTCTCGATCTTTTTTTAATTTTTTTATGTCTTGAAGAGTGATGAAGCAGTATGGACACGGGTACGTAGCTGATGCGGTTTGCTGTCCGTTAACGATTAAAATGAGTTTGAAATCAGCAAGGAACTTAAATGACAATTTATTAGTGTTAATTAGTTCAAATAAAGGCTTGATGTTTTCATATGACTCCTTCATATTTGGCACTACACATAAAAGTATAAGTTGATGAACGCTTGTTGGTTTACTTTTTTTTCCAATACTTCCTTGTTCAGAATACTGACTTCTCTTTTCCTGATCGCAAGAAACTGCTTCGGCATCATCAATTGGTATTATACTCATGCTTATTTTAAAAAAACTCCTGTCAACCATCTGCCATTATTTTTACTTCAACACAATCCCACTGAAGACCTCTTTCCTTTATTATAGTACTAAATGCTGTCTCTGCATCTGCCCAAACTATAGGTAGCTTTTTCTTTCCACTTTCAGTTTCAAATTCTATACCGTTTTCCGTATTGTATATGCTTTCTAAGGTATTCGCCCTTTTAGATAAATTCTGTCCAAGATGAGGAGGAATACATTGTCTGCCTGTTTTGGCTCTCAAAAAATTGGCAATTTTTTTCATGTAATTTGAAGAAGCACCAGTATGTAATTGAAAATTAATCAAACTATCGAAACTAAAGACAACATCATCTTTAATTTTTGGATTGATTACAATTCTAGTTTTTGATCCCAATGTACTTAATTTCAGTCCATTTGAACGACAGCAACCAACATTATTTGCGGACTCCATTTTTTTCACCAACGAATTGCTGAGAACCTGTTCTTGCTGTTTTTCTGGTAATTTTTTAATCAGTTCCAGAGCATTTTCACGACCAGCTGCAACTTTGCATTGATGCCTGATACCTCTGCCTATTTTTTGAAGACACTTCTCACAAATCTTTATAAAGCTTGACCCGGAGGTTGATTCTCTATTAAATATTTTATTTTTAAGATTTGGGTTTATCGACAAAGCAGTCAACCCATTGGTGGAGTTTATTTCACTCGATAAATTTAAGGTATGTGCTCTTCCTCGTATAACTTTTGGATGGCTGGTTGCCCGTGCAGTGAGGCAGATATAACAAGAGCATGAACTTGTTCTTGTTTCTTTTGTCGAATCTTCATAGTTAGGCATGTTTGGAAGAGGTCGCGTTGCATTTGGTATATCCTTATCTCGGTCACAGAGAACCCTACGACATGTACAACAAATGCCTAATGGGAACTTCGAATTGGTCAAACTAAAATTTTCACTAACGTATTTTTTAATAAGACACTCCAATTTTCCGGTTATATTAAATTCTGAAGGTTTTGACGATCGGAATTTAATCTTTCTCCCACAAGGCGCGCACACTTTAAATCTGTTCTCTTCGTGATTACACTTATGTTGCGGATGACTTATAGAAGACATGATGTGCAATAAAATAGCTTACACCACAAATATTATCATCGAGAAAAATACTATTTGTTTTTTTTTACACTAACATACAAAACGATAGCTTTAGAATACTCTGTTGAACAAGAAATACTAACAATTGCAGTTAAATTTTTTTCCAAATTTTCATTTGACAATATTTTAGGCATAGGAGCAGATATGATTTTAATTCCAACGGCATATTGATCTATGGGTGCGTTCCAAAACAGGTATGCAAGCAGTTTTGGTTGGCATTTTAGTCATACCTATCATTGTTTCAAGACCACTGTGTACAGGAGGTACCAAGGGTCATTAGTCAATTTCAGAATCTCTTTTTTTAATCCAAACATATTGAAAACTACAGGTGGATTTCAAAAATTTTCATGCCATTCAATAGGGAATATGGATAATTTTAATCTTAGAAAGGAATAAATAAAAGTAAAGAAACCTAAACATAAAGACAAAGAGGAAGGTAAATTTAAATACTTAATATAATAGCAAAGGTGTTGTGTTGTGTTGTGTTTTGTTGTGTTGTTGTGTTGTTTTGTGTTGTGTTGTGTTGTGTTGTGTTGTGTTTTGTTGTGTTGTTGTGTTGTGTTGTGTTGTGTTGTGTTGTGTTGTGTTGTGTTGTG
>NW_023475647.1:0-3184 GCF_013731165.1 Rhagoletis pomonella
CGTTCCAGTCTTTTTATAAAAAGTTGGCTATGTGGTCTCCAAACGAACTTATAAATAATGCTTTTAAAGTATATGGGTCAGAGAAATTAGTGCTATTACGACGTACAAAACCAAGAACTGAGTATGCTTTCGCAATTACATAGTTAACATGGTTGTTAAATGAAAGTTTCGGGTCAAATATAACCCCTATATAACCCTTTAAGTTCGCCGACATTATTGAGAATATGATTCGATATGCAATAAGACGTATTGCGAACATTCAAAATCTTCGCAAACGTCATCTTAAAGCATTTATTTATGTTTAAAGATAAACGAGATTTCAGGCACCAGCGATGGACAGCGTCAATATCGCATTGAAGCCTTACCTCGTCAAATGAATCTTTAATTATAGTGTATACCTTAAGATCATCTGAATAGAGTAAAAAATTTGCGAATGAGAAACAGCTACTAATGTCATTTATAAAAAGGACGAACAGTAGAGGACCCAAGACACTTCCTTGCGGCACCCCAGAGGAAGCCACAAAAGAGTCAGAAGACACTCCATCTATGGTTACAACACAGGGTCTGTTGGATAAGTAGGATCTTATCCATTCCAAGGAGCATGAATGAAAACCTAGGCAGGGAAGTTTTTCGACTAGTATACTATGAGGGACTCTATCAAAGGCTTTCGAGAAGTCCGTATATATACAGTCCACCTGTAATCCAAAAGAAAACGCCTTTACGCAGTAGTCGGTGAAAACTGCTAAGTTTGAAACTGTAGACCGCCCAGAAACAAAGCCATGCTGGTTATGACAAATAAAAGATTTAGTAGCAAAGTACAGTTTATCTTTAACTACACACTCGAACAGTTTAGAAATAGTTGAGAGTTTAGAGATGGGCCTATAGTTCCTAACATCGTTCTTCTTACCACCTTTTAGAATAGGGGTTATGGAAGTAACTTTCCATTCATCAATAAATATACCTGAAGCAAGAGACTTATTAAAAATGATTTTTAGTGGTTGAATTAGGGCAGAACATTTTTTCAATAGCAGGGCAGACAGACCATCAATATCAGTTTGAGAAGAGGGTTTAAGGGAAGCTACCCCCTTTGTAATATCTTCAGTTGATAATGTCAGGGAGCCAAAATTAAGGCTCGAATTGATATCAGAAGAAATGTTATATAGAAAATATTTGTCTAAGCGACTAAATTCTTTTGAATATTGCTGGTATTTAAGAAACAAGTTATGGTTTCTGGTTAACTGAAATCTTTTATAATATTTGTTGTCTTAAGTTTTTAAGCTTTTTTAAATCTTTCGTATACCAGGGTACTTTATATGATAATTTTTTCTTGACAGGTATATTTTCCAGGCAGAATTCATACATAGCCCTTTTAAAAGTTGAAAAACAGTTAGCAGTACTTAAATCTGATAAAAGGGCATCCCAATCGATATTAAGCAGAAGATTATTCAAGTAGGAAAAATCGCAGGTAGCAAATTTGAATGCGATTTTATCCATAGAGGCTATACAAGTAGAAGAATATTCGTAAAAATCCAGGCTTATAACTAAGGAAACATGATGCTTATCACATGGAGTTATTGGGGATACACATTTATAAACACTATAATTAATATTATAGCTTACAAATATGAGATCTAGGATCCTATTTAGAGTATTAACAAATTTATTGATTTGCTTAAGGTTAAGGCTGAGAATACAGTCAATAAAATAAGACTAATGGGCAGCACTTACATTGGATGGAGTGAGAACCGAATTAGAAAGAGTGTCAGTCAATTGGACATTGTGTAAGTTGAAATCCCCCAATATGCACAAATTACTATCTGATGGATCATTTAATGCGAGCGAGACAATATTATCCACATGCATTTTATATAGATCAAAGTTGCTATTTGGTGGGATATAAGAAGTAATTAGATATAGGCATCTACATCTAAAAGGGTCTCTTAAGCGCACACACAGTTGGTCAAGCAAAGAATCGTCATTGTTGAGTGTAACCAAGTAAGCGCGAAATTTACGTCGAACAGCTATAAGGACACCTCCACCTCTGCGGGAACCAGTCTTAGAAGGATCCCTGTCTTTACGAAAAACGTCGAACATATTAGGATCAAAGAACTCACTATCATGAAACTCCGAATGCAGCCAAGTTTCCACAATGACGAATATGTCATAGTCCATCTGGGCACTGAAGGAACTAACAATATTAGATTTCGTTCTTAAACCTGATATGTTGTGAAAATATATACTTAGACCAGAGGCCTTATCAGAGGGAGACTGGTGGCTTTTCTGACCAGTAAGATCATTAGTTTGAACACTTTCAATTATGGGCTGGGTGTCTTCGACCCCCGCTTTTGGAAAAAATGAAACGGCTTGATTCTTACATCCCTCGGCCACACTGAAGCATTAAGTACTACGTCATGATACATTGTAGGCACGCCAAGCTTAAAATTGATTCGCTTTAGAGTACTAGAGTTGTTTTTCTTTGTTAGTTTGTAGCAAAAGAGTTCCGCAGCACTTATGCCGGTATGTTTAGATACATACTTAGTAATATTTTCCCCAGTAACAGATGGCAAAAAGATGACAGATGAAACCAAGAGTTAGGTAAAGCAACGTTGAGATCGGTGTTAGTATTAGAACCAAATATGACAGCTGACTTCTTATGTTTACGCCTTCCCACTTCAATCCACTCAGCATTATTCGCATCGATAATGGTATTCGCAGCTGCATTAGCTAATATATTTTTAGCGGCCACACCAGCAACAGCTGAGGTCTCAGCAGAGTCACCATCAACAAAGGCATCAACATTTGGCAGGTTGGAAAGAGAGATATCCACACCTATTTGATTGCGAATGGCACCGGTAAGCGAATTCGGTGATAACATTTCAGCATTAGTCCCATGCACAATGGCTACGTCGGCAGAGATGCCAGCATCGGCAGAAGGTTGGTGCGAGTTCTCAGCATCAGTAACAGAAAGCTGAGGAGCATGCAAACTCTTGGCACTTTGCTGCATTTGCTTGGAATGATTACGCTGGCATTTTTTGAGACTGTTCGATGAATTAGAGTTGGTAGTAGATGTTGTTTTCGTAGCTGTATTATTGAGAACAGCGCCAGCTAATGCAGCAGCACCACTGAGCGACGTAGGCGCATTAGAAGAACTAAATGGCTTCGTCTTATTCGCTGGTTTAGTGGT
>NW_023475648.1:0-370 GCF_013731165.1 Rhagoletis pomonella
TCGTTTTTTCGTCGTTAGTTCGTCGTTTTCTCATCCCTAAAATCGACCAAAAGCCATTAATAAATTCATAATTTTTACTTTACGTTAAACATTAGGTAAACGTTTAAACAATGATTGGAATTGGGAACGCATCACTTAAAACTTTTAAAGAAAATGCAACTCTTCTCCTTGCAGCAACTAGATTTATGTGAATTTTCTTTTTAAATTCAACAGATGTATTCTTTTACTAGTAAAAAAAATAAAAAAATAATAATATGATGAACCTTTTTTCGTCAATAACCCCTTTTTTTCGACTTTCTGAAAGTTCTCACCGGCAACACTGGTCGGTTGGGGCTATTTCTGATTAAATTCTGTAGTACGGGAACAGGCT
>NW_023475648.1:470-3184 GCF_013731165.1 Rhagoletis pomonella
AACCCATTTATTATATTTTCAACAAAAAAAAATGCATACCGATACACCTCGGTTATAATGAATTATATTTGATCGATGGTTTTTCTTAATTAATCGATAAATTGGATGTTGGCAGGACCGTCGCTGGAGAATGTTGACAACTTGAGATTTTTGACAACTCAAAATTGCTTTATTTATTTGCTGTGGGCTTTTATTATCGTTTAAGTACAATAAACAGGTATATTATTAATTAGCTGCAGAATATGACTAACAACATTACTAAGTAATAATTGCTTCAATATTTTGTAGTTAAGAGCGCTATGGAGCAAGAACAACAAATGCGGCCACCAAAGATGATGGGATGCTTTTGTGAAGGAATTTGTTTTGTTTTGTGACCAGGACAATATCTATGGGTAAACATAACACCGATATTAGTTGTTGTTGGTGTTGTTGTTTTAGATTTAGACAGCTTAAAGGTAAAGGATTGATTGTACCATGACCTGTGCTAAATTTATTGTGTTCTTTTGCAATAGAAAGATTTTCCTCGTAGCTAGTGGTTTGACAAATTCGATTTCCACCATCTTCACTCGCGTCCACAGAGAAAAAGTATTCAAACTGTTAAATTTGTAGCAATTAAATTATACTTGCAAACATCATCGTGTTATCTCATAGTGCCGGAGTAATAACATGCCTGTAAGCGAAGTGCTAGTAATATGGTTCTTCCAAATAACAGAATAACTGATTTGGTTTTAGGTTCATGAATTTAGAGTGCTAATGACCTGGTCAGAATGTGCCAACGGCGTGGAGCGTGCTTTAAACAAGTTGGGCGACAAGTGGAGTTGAGCGAGACAATGATGGCAACGAGCGATATGTGTACAATTAGCGCCAAAGTGTTTCCTCTTTTTTATTGGTATCAGTGTGTATTATAAAAACATTAATTGGGCTTACAAATTAATGTACATACGTCCAAGACAAATTATTTGCAAGTATTACAAATGTGAAAATTAGTATGCCTTATGCGTGTGTAAAATACTTGTACGGAATTGTACAAAGTTGTTAGCCAAGGCTTGTTTTTTAAGTCTTTTGTAATTATTATTACTAGAGTTCCAGTTACTGTCGAAATTCGACAGTTTTTCTAGTTTTAGAAGCCTTGGAGAGATTTTCTAACTTAACACGTAGCGATACTTATACGGTTAAAAATTAACTAACCGGAAATTCTTGAGAAGGTCTTTGGAGGACTTCGGCAGGACTTGGAACTGACCCGATACATTCAAGTTTATCGATAAATTTCGATGATTTGATACATATCGATAGTTCGATGAATTTCAAGAACACTAAAATTCGAATACTCAACAAAATTCGTTAACTCGACCAATTTCGATGACTGGGAAATTCGATGGCTCGATAAATTCGATAACTCAAAAATGTAAAAGCTTTGGATACCTTTATAAGTTTTTACTTTTGACATCTCCACATTTTTCGAAAACTATCTAATACTATCTACACTCTGTTAATATAAGCAGTGATAAATCATAAGCTTATATAAATAAATTTTGCTTTGTTGAACCAACCAATTTCAGTAGATCAATAATTATCGATAACTCTGTAAGTTGAAAGAACTCCATGCATTACGACTCCTCGAAATATTTTGTTAAGTCTATAAATAATGATAATTCAATAAATATCGATAACTTGATATATTTCTTTAACTTGACAAGTTTCGTTAATCCCACACGTTTTTATAGCTCGATAACTATCCGTAAATTTGGACAACTAAGTTTCTGTGTCTATACATTTCGACAACTCAGTAAATATTGATCAGTTTGAATAATTCGATACGTTGCGATAATTCAATAAGCATGGATAAATTTCGATAATTATAAACTTCGATGATTCGATAAATTCAGTAACCTTTATGGCTGATTTTATTTCGATTGCTATCTTTTAACCTAATTCTTATGTATTTCTCATTGTCTCCATTTTCGCCTTTATCTCAATTTTCGTCTTTATCTTCACTTTTGCCTTTTTTTGTCTTCATCGTTATCACTTGTTTCTTCATCTTCATATTTATCTTTATTTCAAAGTTGAATTTCAAACACGAAGTAAAACAAAATGCGAAACAGCTTAAATTGAACAGGTTGCAAATTAACCATACACAAATATGGAAATTTTTAAACGACGGTTTTCAACCAATTTCGAAACTATAAAATCTCTCTTTTTGGTTTTGAAATCGGTAACTTTACCTTGGTCATCATCTTTGTTTTTATCTTTCACATCTTTGCTTATATCCTTTTCTTTTTCTATTCACGTAGATGAGATGAGTTGCGATGACGTGATAAGATGTGACGTGATTTTATGTGATGTGATAGGATGTATGTCATGTGTTTTCATATCCTCTGATGTCATGTCATATGATGTCATACCATATGATGTCATATCATGTGATGCCACGTCATGTAATGCCATGTCATATCATACGATGATATATCATGTGATGTCAAGTCATGTGATGTCATGCCATATAATGTGATGTCATATCACATGATATCATGTCACGTGATATCGTATGATGTGATGTCATATTATGTGATGTAATGTCATGTGATGTCTCTTCATATCATGTGATATAATGTGATGTGATGTCATTTAATGTGATCACATTCCATGTTCTGATTATTATATGGATATCCCTGTTGATAACTGTGTCGATAAAAATACCGATAACAATATCCATA
>NW_023475649.1:0-3183 GCF_013731165.1 Rhagoletis pomonella
CCCTCACCAGCGAACGTGGACGGGCACACAAATGATCCTAACCTGCACAAGAAAAAAATATTTATTAATATTTATACAAAGGCTGCATTTGACCAAAGTAGTTCCGAGTGGACTGCACCAGTCATTAGTGGACGGACACACAGGGATCCTAGCACGCAAAACTTACTTGCAACGGCTGCACTTGTTGTAAAACACTACTTTTTGAATACAAACTATGAATAACTCCGATACTCTGCAAAGAAATATGTAAATTGTTGTTTTACTTCAAAATATTTCCATTATTTTTATTTCAAGTATGCCATACTTGAATTTGCGCAATAAGAAAATGAATTTGCACGAAACAATCGATGAAAATATCGGCAGTGTTGCCTGTTCAACTTTTTATACGAAGCCAATATTTCTCCTTGTATTAGTAGCAGTTACTCAAAAAAAAAAAAAAAAGAAACCAATACAGGCTAAGGCAGAATGCGGAAGCGAGATTTGATTTTTTGCATTATATCGACTTTGTCAGCAACTCGAAGAAATTAATGACAAACCCGCAGCGCGCAGATTTTTCCCCCAGCCCGTCGGCTCCTAGACCCAGACATTGGGCAAGCCTAACCGTGAGGTTTATTTTTACTTTACTTATTTATGTACTTTTACTTTACTTATTTATGTGGTGTAGTGGTAAGCAGTGCGCGCTTCCACTCCGCATTGCCAGGATTCAAGCCCTGGCCAAAGCAACATCGTAAAAAATATAGAAAAAAGGTTTATTCTTAACAGCGGTCGTCCCTCGGCAGGCAATGGCAAACCTCCGAGTGTATTTCTGCCATGAAAAACAGCTTCTCCTAAAAATACAATCGCCGTTCGGAGTCGGCGTAAAACTGTAGGTCCCTCCCCTTTGTGTGACAACATCAAGGCGCACGCCACAATTTGGAGGAGAAGCTCGGCCAAGCACTAACATATGTGTAAGCGCCAATCTATTATTATAATTATTATTTATGTACATATACATACACTGAGGGGAAAAAATTTTAGAATTAAAAAAAAACGTGCTGAATTTAAAAAAATACTCATATGAAAGAGCACCAACCCAACTCGTTTTAAATTTGAGTATGTACGTTATAAAAGACGTCGTTGTGAAGTACACAGATGCTTTTTCATTATACGAAATTATAAATAAGAGGAAAAAAACGTTGGCAGCAACGAATCCCTGCAAAAATCTCGACTACTCCATGCATGCGTGTAAAGAGTACTCCCTAAGGACCAAGGAGTACTCCAAAATTAACCACAATTCACATAAAAAATATGGTCTAATTAACATTGCGATGTCCAAGGGCAGGACCATATACTCCATCCCTGCATTACATCAGAGTAGCACAAAACTACTCCAACATATTAACAATGGCATTGTTATATTTTTTCGTTTGTACACGCTTTTGTTCTTCACTTCTTAGATGCTTTTTCGAAATTAATAAAAACCAAGACAAAAATTAAAAATTACATATTGCCTCTGACGGCATTCGAACCCGAACATGCTGGGAGCTAAGAACTAACAGCGAGCAACTCTACACGTTCAGCTACAGGCAGACATGCAAATGTGCTTTCAAATGTTCAACTTCAATCACGTTTCGTTAAAACACGAGCAGTGATCGGATAACAAACAATAAGCTGGCGCAGAGACACGAGTTGGTCCGCTACAGCATGACAGAGGAACACTTTTGTAAGTACTCCAATTTACCACAAATAGACTACATGGTCCAACGATTTTTGCAGGGATTGTATCGAGCGTCTTTGCACACTCAGCTGCAGCCATACATGTGTTTTCAAATGTTGTATTTGAATCAACATCACAGCGCGCGATTAGAGCTTTATGTCATACCATGTATGTGTGTTTGTGTTGTCACCGCTGTGCATGCTTTGTATACATATACATACTTTCTTAATTACATATGAAAAAGCATCCGTGACGTTCAAAACGCCATCCGTGCAGTGAAAAATGCTTCATTTTAATACGGGCGTATTTGAATTAAATATTTCCATTATACGTAGTGTATGTATAATGGAAAAATCCATTTTGTTAACACTATTCACTTGATTTAAATACAAAAATTTTTAAACGGTAATCAAATAAAAAAATTTCATTTTTACAACGCGTTTTTTTCTCAGTGTATAAACTTCAAAATAAATATGCAAATGAGTGATGCATACAAATTCTGCGTCGGAATTTCATTTTCTGCTCCGATTTTTCACGTCATATACCCCGAAGGCTTAATAAAAACTATAAACTGTGCGATTTTTGTTGCAATTTTTTCGTTTTTTCGCAATTTACTCGAAATTTTGAGGGTGTAGTAGTCAAACGCTCCTCAGATTCGGGTTCAGCGGGTCGAATTACTTATCGGTAGGCGGGTCTGGTTAAAAGCACACAACACAACACTTAAATATGTATATACCAGCTAATATTCTGATATTTTTGTTTACACAGAAATCTTATTTTAAGTATAAAAACCAGAAAAAAAAATTTATATACTGCCGTTTTCTTAATAGGTAGGAAAGAAGCCATTTTGGTAGGTTTTTGAACTAGCTCTTGGTAGGAAAGAAAATTTTTCAGTGGTAACTCTGGGCTTTGTCGCAGTGTGCAAACCTCTACCATATTTGTGGCAGATCTACCACATCTACCACACAAGGCTTAAAATCTACCACATTTTTAGACAGAGCATTTGTTTACAATTTTCACATAACTCTAAAATTTCAACTCAATTCTAATACGAAATATAAAAATTAATCAATAAATTTTTAAAAAGGTACATAATTAATTTTGCTTTAAATATATCTGGGCTTTAATTTTTTAATATTTCAAAAATCCGCATATACATATATATTTGCTAAAGTATTATGCATTGGAAAAATAATTTGGTGGATTTTTTTGGCATAAATTAATCTGTAGGATTTTTCTAAAATTAATGAAAATATTTTTTCTTCATGATTACACTCTCTAACTAGAAAACTTATGTTATACTTGTTTTTGCATCAATTGCGTTGGATCTGTACGATCCACTAGCACTTATATTTCTCGATCTAATTTTTGAGTTGTGCCTCTTTTGACGACGGTGTGCGATATGTACACCCAATAAAAATATGAATGGGAGAATCTACCACATTTTTTTGCCCATTCCACCACACTAAAATAAAAAGGGTGTTTGC
>NW_023475650.1:0-2786 GCF_013731165.1 Rhagoletis pomonella
TTTGATGTACATTGCTCAAAGGAATGAGGCTTAAGGCAACGCTTGCACAAAGAATGATCCCTTACGATCATCCACTTGTCTGAACGGCTAAGATTTTGGAATTTGTTGCACACATTAATTGCTTGTGACAATGCCGACCGAATATCGCCTAGCGTGGGGGCGACCACATGTGTTGCGTTTTTGAGGTTATGAGTTACTATGGGCTGACTAGCATTTTCAGTGGGCCCAAAACATGTATGATTCGTTGTAATCGCTACATGTGTTGATTCGCTTGCAGCTATAGGAGCGAATTGCGATACGTCTACGCCACTTTCAGCAAGCTCATAGCAATCCTGACAGCGCCATAAGCGTTGATCGGTTTCTGTGGGTACGCCGACGCAATGTTGGTGGAACAATGAAGTGCATACGGAGCACTTAATCATTCTATCGTCATCTTCATCATTGCACATGAGGCAGCTGCGCCGGATTTTAGAGGCGCTTTGAGTGTCTTTACCATCCGCCATTGTACGTCCTTCAGTTCCCTCGACGATAGCGAGTCAAGAATTTTTGAAGACGTTAAGGAGGAACCGTAATTTTAGGAAACCACTCTCAATAAAACACGTAGTTCAAGTTAATCCAATTTATTCCAGAGAAGGTTCAAAAATTCCTAAATGCAAAAATATAATACAAATCGAAAATTTACAAACTTCATCTTACTTTAGTTCCTCACGTGGCAGAATGCAAATATTAAAGAAAGTTCCCTAATGTATTGTCTGACATTTGTAGATGAAGAAAGAGAAGGTAAAGAAATAATCGATAATAAGTCAATGTATGCAGTGTTGCCAGATATTGAGTTTACATTGCATGCGGAGGAGTTGCCAGACTTTCCTCAACAATCTTTTTTGAAGTATCTTTCTCACTCGAAGACTTATACCATTACGAACTACAAGAATACTGACTATGAAAGAAATAAATTTGTAAACTTTTAGTAGAAATGTCAACTTTAAGAGCAGTTATCTCAATGGGAAAACTCTTTAAGAAAATAATGAGTTTGTACTATTTTACTCTAGAGTAGGGATGCACAGCAGAGGTGCACGCAGTCGACGTCGCGGGCAAACTGCGCGCACGCGAGCGTGCTAGGCGAGGTGAAGTGAGCTGTACGGAGATGGCATCGTATACATATTAACCACTACACACTTATTTTATTCAGTAAATGAATTCCATCTTAATGTAGAATATTAGCGTGTAGTGCATACATACATACATATGTACCTATGCATTCGGTGTGCTTAAATTAAAAAAGCATCACTAAATACCGCACCAAGCATTGAATTCCAATTATTTTGGCTTTTTGGTTTACCAAAAGCACTAAATTTAGTACAAAATGCACGAACTTGGCAACAGTGAGCTGAGCACATCAATGCTCAAACAGTGATGCCAGACCAAGTATTGAGTAAATGCGCTATGTATATTTTTCTTTTAAAGCAAAAGTTCTAATTGGCGAGGGTATTGATTTTTGGTTCTTACATACATGATAAGATTCACAAACTTATCTTAGGACTTAATTAAAATAATCAACATTATTTGTAGACGAATATATTTGTGTTCGTATGAAATAGTAGCTTATGTCGGGAGGCTGACTTTAGTAAAATGTACCATTTCCTATATTCTTTAAACCACAAGGAATTTTTTTATGAAACTTTACACGAATATTGACTTGCTCGCATCGCCATTAACATTACCGTCTTTGACGTTTATTTTCCAAGAGTTCTTCAACGACTAGGCGCCAGTGAGTGTTTCGCAATCGTATGCTGCGAATGGTTCATTATACTAAAGCCAGCCTTCCGACATAGGCTACTATTCTATACGAACACAGATGTGTATACTTCCTAATAGGCTTGTAAAATGCCCAATACCCAAATCCCTCGCATGAGTTATTATCGGTAAAAAATTGGGTACGCTCAAATCTGGCATCGCTGCAGGAAGTGAAACAGTGTTGATATTTTAAGTACAATTGTACTTTTTTCAGTACAATTAATTATAAAATGTACAAAAGTACAATTTGCCGATTTTAAGTACAATTTCAACATCAAAAATACTTTTTGTACCAAACGCTCAAATCTCTTCTAGCACTTTGATTCTTAATACGTTTACATTTAAGAAAGTGGATATACCTATATTTCATATTTGCTCAAAAGGAAATTATGAATTGTAATTTTGAATATAAACGTGATTGTGAACAGTAATATTAGTGATGTTCGTTATGGTGATTTCTTATCCCCGGCGGGTGAAATATCCCTCATCGCTATTTATTTTGAAAAAATCTTTGGAAATGCAATTTACCTAATGGCGATACTGCAGAAATAGAAGTAATTGAGCAATTCGGGGGTTGAAAGTAAAAAAAACGTATGTAAATTCCATGCGTTGAAATTATAAATGCTCTCTTGAGGATTTCCATTTTATCGATAGTCATCTCATTTTATGTTCATTAATATGAACTGACCTATATAGTGTATTAATGTTTTATCATCATTGTCTTCATCTTTGACAAAATTACACGGTCACCCGGTATTTATTTTATTTTTTTAAATAATTTAAATAATTTTTTTTTATAAAATTGTAGCTCATTATCAAACAAAAACCTTGCAAATAAATCGAAACTTGAAAGAATGAAAAAAATCAACAAAGTTTCATCAAATTTTCACAGTTTTTAATCAGAATTTGTAGACATGTTTGGGTTAACAATTTTGTAGCCCATTCATTCTAGTATAATAAGGTGCAAGTTTGAAGTGTCTAGAAAATACCAT
>NW_023475650.1:2796-3183 GCF_013731165.1 Rhagoletis pomonella
AGTATAATAAGGTGCAAGTTTGAAGTGTCTAGAAAATACCATTGATTTTTTGATTGTTTGATGTTTTGATTTGTTTGCGGTGTTGCGCACATTCTTCCATATAACGAATGTTCGCATTTTATGTTATATGGATGAATGCGCGTGTAGCGTTGTTGTTTTTTATTCCAATGTTTTAAATTAAGCTTTATTTTATAGTTTTTCTTAGACAATGATAAATGATGGACACAAATTTCAGTATGGAAAAAAAGTGCAACACCTTCAACGAAAAAAGTTCTCAAAAATCGACGCGAATTGGATGTACTATCTCTATCATTTAAACATCTCGGACTCGCCCACCACTAAAAATGATTATTTAAATCTAAAGTATATTGTTCGCGAATTAAAAAA
>NW_023475651.1:0-3183 GCF_013731165.1 Rhagoletis pomonella
CAGGTTTATTAGATATGATATTGAAGGCTGAAAAAAATGCTTACCAAATTTGCAGGAATTCCAGGAAAATATACTGGGAACTGGTACTCCTGCATTCGAAGCAGGAGTGTATCGGTGCAATTCGAAGACGTCCTCAATCAGACTTCAAGGCGAGCTGCTGAAGACCACAAAATTTCAAAGGGACGTTCCCGAGTGGAACCCCAACATTACAAAGCTTCGACAAAAATCTAAGAATCTCTTCAATATGACTACACTGACGTGTGATTGTTTGACATATAAATCAGCTTTAAACATTCTGCTCAAAAGGTTCCAAAGACCTACAAGTTGAGAGCACTGTGGGCAGTATCTTCCCCGTCTGTTCACAACTCCTCTTAAAGGCTCTCAGACCGGACCACTCGAAGGAAACCACTAACCAGATCGCCCGCACTATTACCAACAAAATGACAAAAGGCCTAATGCGAAGTATTGGTAACAAAGAAATACTACTATCGACCGATTTAATATTTTATGCATACAAATCCCATGGTCCGGATGGTGTTAACCCATGGCTACTATAGCAGAGCAGAGGATCTATATCACGAATTTTAGTGAGGACATTGAGCCGACGTCTCATCATCATGGAAGGAGGTAAAGGTTGTATTCTTGACCAAAACGTTATATATCACTTATTACCTCTGGTGCTTAATTGATCTGTTATCTGTATCTGATCGCTTGTGTCAATCTTTCATCTTCATCAGCGAGGAGTAGACAGTTCTATCATTCATTTATTACGGTGTAACGATTTGCAGATGCGTTCCGGTGCAATTTAAAGACCATCTAAGTGTCAGGGGTACTAATAGACATAGACCGTTTTGCAGTATCACCGACGATATCTTAAATTCAAGTAATAGAAAATTTATTGGAGTATAAAAATATTAGATATTGCTAACCCAAAAGCCGACTCACAAGAAGTGAAACATCTTTGGGCATTTGGTACTAGAAAAATGGCTCAACAGGAAGTTACTCTCCTAATTTTTAACCATAGAGCCACAAAGGAATTTAATACTGACTCTACTTTATTGGACGGTTTCCCGATTTAAACTTTTTTCCAGATACTTAGAAGAGAGTGGCCCTGTAAAAATGAGAACGTATATTCCATCGGATCCAATGGCTTTGGCGGCTTTTGCCTTGCTTATGGTTACCTGAACCTCATGGCTAGAAAAAAGCGAGGGGCGCACAGTGTGATGGCAGTTTGTGAAGCCTTCCGCTCAATCGACGTTTTTCTTTGTCCACCGAAGGATGCAGCGTGAACTATCAGCTAATATAGGTGGCGCATCGCCCTGGGTATGACGAAGCACGGTCATCGAAACAGATTTCCACTCTGTCGTCACACTTTGTCGGGTTGGACAATGACCTCACGGTCGACCAAAGCTTACTCACACCAGAGTTGAAGCTGCAAGTCTTCCAATGCTCTTCTCAGTACTTGCGCTTGTGTATGTTTACCGTTTGACGAATTTCTGTGTTCAGATTCCTAATTCGGGCATTACCGGTGTCGGTCTGGAGAAGGTTGTCCCACTTGCTGGCTAGGATGGCCGCTTCTCTGGTGAACAGTTCAGACGGGTGGCCAAATTACATCCAGCGAGAATGAAGTGAGCTGCAGCAGCAATGAAAACTTTGAGGAACGTCGTCGGTTGGTATGCGAAGGGCAGAGAAGGTGCTTTCAGTAACTTCCGTGAAGTGGTTCCAATCAGCTTCGTTAAAGTTGATGTAAATTTGGTGTTCCGCGGAAGCAAAGTCAGCAGGTCTATCGATCAAAATTACTATGAGCAAATGGTGCACTGCTTACGCAGGTGAGCTCTCAGGTGTACCGTCGAGGCAGGTTCCTCTAAAACTTGAGGAGGTTCTAATGTAACTCCACCCGTTGCAGGTATTGCCCCTGACTGAGGGGAGTTTGGGTGTAATCGCCCCTGGCATACGTAGCAGGCGTAGGCTTCTGGTCCAGGTTTGACTCGATGCTATCCCTGAGCAGAATAATGTGGAGCCGATGTTGCCTCATAGACGAACAACATTTAAAAGATTTCGCCGACCTAAATATGGTTAGATCGCCGAACCAAAAGCCGGTGGTCGGATGAAACCCGATTCATTCCGGTACGGAGAACCGTCTGTCGTTGGAATGTTTTCAGGATCTTCGGGATCTTTGGTATCTAACACTGACATGAAAGAGAACTAGTTAATTAAAATCATATATAAACTATTTTAACTCATTCATCCATGTTTCAAATTCTACCTGCCTGGATTTTAAACTACCTGTTATTGGTTCAATTTTACAATTAAATCATTCTTATGTAGTCTTGTGCATCTGTACATACACGCATGAAATAAATCTGATGTTCATTTACACCGTTGAGCAGCGTTGATGTTGATGGTAAAATCAACAGAACACAAGCAACAATAACAACCGAAAATGATAAACACGAAAGAGACACCGAATTGGGGTCCAACGACATTTGTCGATGTATGCAAATGCATGCACACACATATGAACTCTGTTTGTCCATCTGTGATTGCGAGTATTCCCACAACAGTAAAACATTTCCCAATAAATGTCAACTGCAACACATTTCCGCCTCAATACACCATAAAGCAGGGAGTACGAGTGCATTTCATGGACACCACTAGTCATCGATGCACAGTTACGGTATAAGTTGCACACGGCTGCTCAAAGAGATACAAACCAGAGCCAACATTTGCCGATTTTGCAATTGCCGCAAGAGCTGAGCAGAGGGCGGAACGGATCACGGTGTGGGCGGGTCAGGTGGGAACAGTAGGCCATTCGAGTATGCACCGGAAGAATTTTTCAGCTTAAATTTTGCACAACGGATAAGCAGGCGCGCAGAGAATACAAAACGGCACCGACATACATATACATATGTATGTATGTATGTGTACATATATTTGAATACAAAAGTTTACAATTCTGTAAGTGCACGCCCATGTAACTAAAAATGGCATAGACAGGAACATTTTTTTGTATATACATATATGCGATATGTGATTCTGCGAAACCATTGATAATTTATGACTAAAATTTATGGACATAGATTTTGGGAAAATACAAATTGCTCTACAGTGAAAATTTGATGACTTACGAAATTTACTTCAAAAGGAAATACATATGTAAAGCTTCATGCTGACAGATGTGAT
>NW_023475652.1:0-3183 GCF_013731165.1 Rhagoletis pomonella
AACACGCCGCGTCCCGAAATTGGTGAGTCGATCACCTGCCAATTGGGATCCGCATCGCGCGTATCGCCTAGGTGTAGATCAATTAGCTTCGCCACTTCCGTCGTTGGTATGGGGGGTAATTGTGCAAGCGCCATATTACTTTTTATCACTTAAATGCAATAAGGCGTACACTGCTATAATATTTGTAAGTGCCGCCAAATGCTTTTCGCCTAGCACATGTTACGCGTTCACCTGTTATAACACAAATATTTGCAGCTAATTTTTTTTTATTGTTGATTGCGCAAGGGTTTAGGGACAGTCGCGATAGCTATACTTGTTCAAATATTTCATATTTTGCTCTTTTACAACTGAACCATGCCGTAATTGTAACGCGACTGGTGCCCGTGTTCTAGGTAGATGTTGCTGTTGCATGCGCGTTGCTGTCTGTTCGTAATTTTGAGGTATCTTCGAAGAGTTACATGCTCTCCCAGTCACCGCTATGCTTGTGATCATTTCAATTCATTCCATTTAGTTTGTAATAGTCAGTTTAATAGCCAAATCATCATCCACGTTTTCTCACTCCTCGACATGTGTTGCATGCTGCGTCAGCTGACGTGGAGGCTTGACTGTGGCAGAGGCTGAGTAGATTTTTTTTTTGGAGGGTGTTCAATATTTTTGTATATTAAATTTTGAATTGAAATTGATTTGCTCCTCGCTTTCAGGTATTATAAAAAATATGAATAGTAAACACGCAAAACTGTTGTGCTCTAAGAGAAAATAAGTAAAGTGTAGGCCTGGTTTATACATACTTAAACCATCTGGCAGCTATTGGCCCCCTAAGCAAAGCCTAAATAAAGAATGCCGCAGAAGAGAGGAATTCTCAAAATAATTACATGGTGAGACAGATTGTAGTAAGGCTAAAGAAAACATGAAAATTGGATTCTTGTATGATGTATTTTGGAGCAAATTTCCGTCATCGCGTGTCAATTTTTGTTTGGAGACAAAGCTGCTTCGACGTTGTGCCATTTTTACTGTAATTTTTCGTTCTCCCTCCAAATCAGAATGGGCAAAAGGCGACGAAACTTCGCTTAAAAATACACATATTGTCCCCGAACCCCTCAATTTTATTTAAAAGCTTATGGCCTTATTCATAAAAAATAAAGTAGGTTTAAAGAACTTTATAAATTGACGTTTTCATACATTTTTTAATTAATAAACCTTTTATAAAGCTACTTTATTTTTTTATGAATAAGGCCATTAGTATACAGCTCGCAATAAAAACGGAAAATTCATATAAAAGGGTGTTCAATGAATGGAAAAGATATTCGCTTCGTTTCAAGGGAGAAGCGCGTGGTTTTCGTTAGATATCAAAAATCTTCAAGGCGATGCTTAAGGAGGCCAAAGGCGATGTCGTATCAAATTTGATAGATAAATATTGGTGAAGTGGTTTGCTAGATATTCAAATTTCATAGAAGCAGATGGTGCCGCACCGTATTTCCCGAATTGTTTTTTTAAAGAAACCCAATTTTTTGCTTAAAAGTTATTCAAAATATCAATATTCAGGTGGATCTATCAGGTCTAAAGCTACACTGATAAGGCCCAATTCATGGACAGTGCTCTTTGGCGGATTCCGCCGTCATCGACTCGGGCTCGGATCAATTCATTTTGAAAAGTGACATCAGGCTGCGATCAAAAAATTAAACTAGGCCTTGCAGAGTTATTTTGAGATTGCGGTTTCGGGATTCGAAAAATGAATTTAGACCGCCGATGAAATAAGAAGGCGGCCTTAATTCACGAGGTCTTAATTCCACCCACCCATGGATTCATCTTCTCCACTGGTTTCGGTGCTTTTACTATTCAACTATGTGGAAAAGTATTCTCGCTATGTCGACTTGGTCGTTCTTACTGGAATTCTAGCTGGTTTTGAAACCTTCCATAAGTAGCCTAAACTTCTCATACAATTTTAGAAAGTTTTTCCTCTTGCCTGCAAATTTCAAGCTATTAGTGGTCCGATACAATGTATGTTCCACTCGTTGAATATATCTTCAGCTGATCAGAGGCGCCTTTCACATTAAACGCCCATCCCACTATATCTCGTAGTGGTTAAAAATTTAGTCTTTGTAATTAACTACTATACTATCAAACTTTTAAAAATATATTGGGGTATAATTGATTCTGTATCCCTCCACTTCGACCCATCTATGCCTGCACTGTTTTCCTTTCATTTAACTATTTACTTAGTTGTCGGCATGGATTCGCGCTGTTGTTTATATGAATTCTTATTTCACAATTTCATGGGTGGGTGGGTTTAGTAAAATGTATGTGGGTGTTCATGTAAGCATGCACATTTATACCTACATAAATTTATATGTAAATATAGTATTTGTACATATGTATGTGTTAGATAAACCATGGAGTAGTGTAAGGGGAGAACAAGTGAGCCAGAAATAGACAGCAGTTTGCTACGAACGGAAAGACTTCAAGTGAATTTACATCATTGGATGATCTAAGATTTTTCTGTTGATTATAAAGAGGGGATATCGGTATATATTTATATTATATGCATATGATTACATATCGCTTTTGTACATATGTACATCCACTTCGAATATTTATGTGTTCATTGTTTTCAGAATTTTCATACATAAATATATACATATGTAATCGTTTGTGTTGAAAATTGGAATCAAAAATCGTTCAATAGTCTTCGAACTTGTTTATAAATGATCGAAATGCATACATACAAGGCCGGCAATTGGTTCAATACGTCATTTCATTCATAAATATAAGCGCATTCATACATGTAATACATTCTATTCAAAAGCTTGTCTAAGGAAATAAAAACAATTCTTGAAAGCGCAGAGCCTAAATTCATACTATAGTTTTTGAAAAAGTTTGTATTTTAAGCTTTCAAAATATTAAACGGAAACTAGTACAGGGTAGCTCTGAGGAGAATGTTGTCTACGAATTTTATTATTCAGGGTTGCAATTCGCAGGCTGCACTTGATGATTTATTTTTTTCGTCATTCCGTTATTCGAAAAAATTTTTTTCATCATGCGTTTCCGAGCGTTCTTTTTTGCAGTTATTAAAAAAAAAAAAATGGTGGTTAAGTGTGCTGTTATTTTTATATGGCGAAACCACGCTAAATCAAATCGGTTATCGGGATAACCAACTAAAAATCCATAACTACGTGGTTAAGCTTC
>NW_023475653.1:0-3183 GCF_013731165.1 Rhagoletis pomonella
AGCCATCTTGTTAGTCCTCCCAATGAATTTGTTGAGTTTATGTCCAAAATCGAAAAAAATCTACACAGATAATTTCGATTCAAATTGTCATAGGATTGGGTTTTCCCAAATCTTATTTGAGAAAATGATAGACGTAGAGCCATACTCTTGTTGCGAAAATTGCAACCCCGATGTTTTAAAATGTATTTTCATAAGAACAAGAACTTATTTTCTGGTTAACAGTTTCAATAAGAAAGCGAACCAACCAAATTTTAAAAACATTAAGTTTTTGTGTGTAACACACCAATAGAGTTCGCTTTCAGTCTAAGTGTCTGTCTGCAAAGTCCGAATCCGTCTGAAAGACAGGGTTTTATCGGTTTGGGTGTCTTGAAATGAGCTGCCCATGTAGTTAGCTTCTGTGCCCATTTCCTTGTTCTTTAACTTGCACACTTCTATGGGCGTAAGACCTTTATTTTTTCTCATTTACATTTCAAATTAGTCTGGGTGTCTGTCTGCAAAGTCCGAATCCTTGTTCCCATTTCCTTGCTCTTTGATTTGCACATTTCTTATCTTTTCTACAGGCGTAAGACCTTTCTTTTTTTATTTATATTTTTATATTCATATTTATATTTTCATATGCTTGTTTTCTTTGCAGCTTTCTAGTATTTTTTTTAGTGCAGGCCCTATATCCCCACCACATCTATTTTTATTATTATTTACTTTGTTTGTAAGCCTGTCACTGGGGGCGGTTTTGTAACTACTATGTAAATATTTTGTAAATACTTTGCAAAATATGTATCCGTAAAATTCCGTACCTGAATTTTAATACAAGTATTATTTTGTTTGTTTTTGTTGCAAGCAGTATTATTTAGTCGTTCTCTTATTTTTGATTATGTATTTGTATACTTATTTATATATGTACATCATTACCTTAACAAAGAAAAGCCTCAACTAATTTTCCAGCTTTCAAAAAGTATTACTTTTGTACATATTAAATCGTTAAACAAATTAGCCTTTAATTATATTTTAACTACATATATATTTTTTTTTTGTTAAGGTAATGATATTTATTTTATATGGGTGAAAATAGGCCTCCTGGGGAACCGAACACCTTAAAAAAATCGGTAACGCGCCTGTATTGCTACCTCAGCGGTGGTGTGGAAGAGCAATAAGAATTTAAATAAATATATTTTTATCAGAAAATACAAATGACTCGTTTTATTTTAAATAAAGTGTAATAGGTTAATAATAATACAAGTAATAATTTAATACAATGTAAATTGTTAACGTACATAGTTTAAAATACAAACAGAAATACATAAGTATGTACACATCACATTTAATAAATTACAAACAATGCATTTTCTATGAAGAGTCATCAGCAGCCTTCCAAGCAGTTAAGCGCGAACGAAATCTTAAGATAAACAAAAATGAATATTAAAAATATTTGCTTGGTGTTCTCTGGCCATCGCTGTTGTTACTTTTGTTTGGCATGTGTAGAAACGAGGTACTGCTGTTGCTTATGTTACTGACAATGTGGTGTGGTAAAGTTGCTTGGAGATGGTTCTCTTGTAGTATATTGGCTATCAAGCACCAGAAAATTTCCATCACGCATTCCATATGCCACGGATTGTCGTGGATCAATTAAAATACCTTCATCACAGCTTTTTGGTACTCCAGCAACTGGTGTGTCTATGGCGGAGTTATGTGGAGCAGTTGCATGACTAAAATCAATTTCGACTCTTTGAGAACTGGCTTGTTTGTTGCGAGCGCTATTGGCATCAAACGTACGCAAATTAGATTTCCAAACGAGCAACTGTTGAATACAGGAAAAAATTTATATTATATAATTTTTTTTACATACAAAGCAGAAATTACCTGTCGATCCTCGCCCGCGGAAGCAAAATGTCTACCATGTGGAGAGAAAGCGACAGCGCAAACTTAGTAGCCAGTTAGTGTATAATTTTCCCGTCCATTTTGACCTGGTTCCGCTAAAGTGCCCTACTACCGTGTATAAATTGGCCGACCTTCTAATAAATCAAGCAATCTTATTGTATCGTCATCGCCGCCAGTCACCAAGAAATTTCCACTTGGGTGAAATGCAACATCATTCTCCGGCGACGAATGCACTGTATTAGCTCGCCTTCAGCTTTGTCAAATATCTTAACGCGGTTACAACTTAATGCTAAAGCCACCAGATTGCCATCTGGATGCCATGCCAGCTGCCGTCCCATACCTCTTCCCCCGGTGAACGTTCGCATACATTCGCCTGAAAATGTATCGCAAATTCTTAACTTGTCGCCGCACGATGAAATGAACTTACCATTAGGGCTGAATTTTGCTCCGCGCACCCATTTTTGTGTATTTTGAATTAGTATTTTGATGGCTGTTCGCCATTTTTCCAGTCTGCAAACGAATAAGCTGACGAAGATGCAAACAAATTCAACCACATTGTTGCATTCTACCGTACTTTTTAAAATTTTTAAAATCTTAAAACATATGTGAAAAACTTTTATAATCTGAATATTTCTAATGTCGAAATCAAAACGAAATTTACTAAATAGCATTTTTAAAAAACAATCATCTAATATTTTTCAAGTTTTTGGGCATATATTTTACAATTTGAACCACAAATACTACTAAGTTGTATAAGACTATTTAATGCAACTCAGGTCAAAAAAGAGCAGTTTAGACCAAAATAAGCAGCTCTAAAAAACAGATGATCGCAGCTGTGGCCCAGGATGACGTCTATTGCTAAGATATCTCACTTGTATTTGTACACAATGGCTGGAGTCGACGTACAGTAGTCGGTCGGTCGGTCGGTCGATCGGTCGTTTGGTTGGTTGGCTAGTTGCCGGCCAGTGGGCCACTTGAGGGGTTTCGCATAATGAAATGGTATTTCGTTTCTGGTTTGCTTGCCGGCTTAAATTTTTATTGTGTGAAGTGCTACTTTACGGTGAAATTTTATGCAGCAAATTGAGCGTTGGATTGGCATTTTGATTGAGCTATAAAATTAATAAAGTTTTTTATTGTTTTAAACTGGAATTTTTCCACATAAATACTAAGTTATGCGAAAAACAATACAAAAGTCGTTTTTAATTTTTATTGAAAAAAATTTCTGTTTTAAGTCCGCTTTGTCAGTCTTTTAATTTCGTCGAGTAATTCCTGGACATTTGATCTTTACGAAGACCACTTTTAGGGCTT
>NW_023475654.1:0-3182 GCF_013731165.1 Rhagoletis pomonella
TAACTTATCTATAGTGGTTAAATACATCACCCCACGTTGAGGAAACCGTATATCTAAATGGACAATTTCATTATGCTTTTCTGGTGTAGGTGTAATATTTAATTTGTGTTTAATGGGAGCTCTATCGTACTTTGCCAACTTACATATTTCACAATTATTTATAAATTTTTGGATTTCTCTCTGAAGATTCGGATGAAAATAGTGCTTTTTTAATTCTGCAAAAACCTCTGTAATGCCTCTGTGATTATTTTTAATATGTTCTTTATGAATTAATTGTAAAAGTCGTTCTCTGTCAGTCACATCTTCGATTAATAAATTTGATTTTAGAATTTTAAGATTTTTATTTTTAGCAAAGTATTTAATGTAGTTAATTTGAAACTCCCTAAACAATTCAATATTTGGACAAAAAACTACCACTAATCCTTTAGTAGGAAGTTTTTCTCTCATGAAATTTAGAACACTGTCTCTATTTTTATTTTCCAAATGTGCCGAATTTTATTTTAAAAAATTATTTTTGTTGTACAAGAAAAAGTATTTGAATAGTCAATAAAAATTTGATTTTTAAAAAGGTTGATTGGTTTTTCACTAATCTTGATAAAATCGGAGTCGTCGCTTTCTGCGCTATGTACTGTATTCATATCTTCATCGAATAATTCATTTAAATTTATTTGTATTTCATTTTCGGTAGTTTCATAATTTAATCTACTAAGGCCATCTGCTATAACATTTTCCTTACCCTTAATATAGGTAATATCGAAATCAAATTCATTTAGTCTAATTTTCCATCTCTGTAGCTTAGAATTCGGTTCTTTTATATTATTTAACCACACTAAAGGACGGTGATCGGTCTTAATTGAAAATCTTCTTCCAAAAAGATATGGACGGAAATATTTTGTAGCCCAAACTATAGCAAGCAATTCTTTTTCAATTGTGCTATAATTTTTTTCATGCCCATTAAGTGTGCGGCTAGCAAAAGAAATCACTTGATTCCCTTGCATGAGAACTGCACCTAAAGCAAAGTTACTTGCATCTGTGACAAGTGTAAACGTTTTACTAAAATCAGGGTGTATAAGTATTGGGTAGTTTTTAATTAAAGTTTTTAATTTCTCAAAAGCAGCTGCGTAATCCTTATCGTTAATATTTAATTTTACTCCTTGCTTTAAATACTTAATCATGTGGTATGCAACGCGTGAATAATCTTTTATAAAACGTCTATAGTATCTTGTGATCCCCAAAAAGGATTTTATCTCCTTTTGTGTTTTAGGTAGTACTATGTTTTCTATGGTTTTAACTTTATCAGGATTCGGCTTTATACCGTCAGGAGTAACTACATGCCCTAAAAACTCTGTCTCTCTTTTAAGAAAAGTACACTTGTCCAATTGCACCTTTAAATTGGCTTCAGTAAATCGTTTAAGTATTTTAGCTAAGGATTCTAAATGTTCTTCTATACTAGCAGAAAAAATTAGCACGTCATCTAAATATACCAAACAGATTGAGCCAATGTATTCCTTCAATACATTGTTAATCATTCGTTGAAATGTAGCTGGCGAGTTTCGCAGCCCAAATGGCATTCGCGATATCGTCAGGATGCATTTCTACTTGGTGGAAGCCTTACAACCCATATTGGGCTATTATATGGGCTGCTAGAATTTCTAATAATACCTTGTTTTAGCATATCTGCGATTTGCTTATCGACTTCTGCTTTATGTACTTCCGGGTACCTATACAACCTGGAATAGATTGGCATGTCATGTTTAGTTCTAATTTTATGCTTTATTTCATTAGTGAATGTTAAGTCATCATTTTTATCATAAAATACATTTTTGTATCTGTTAAGTAATTTTAAAAGCTTTTCTTTTTCATTTAATTGTAAATGATCTATTTTAATACAATTTTGTATATTATATTTGTTAATTTCGCAGTTGAATATTTCCATAATATTATTTTTATATGATATTTCATTGTACATTTCTTCTTCTTCAGACAAAAATAGAGACAAAACAGCATTTTTTGTTACTAACAGTCTATTTGGAAAGTCAATTACACAGTCCAAATCTTTTAAAATGTTATTTCCAATTAGACCATCAAATTTTGTATTAAAGTCACACTCCAAGAATTCACAAAAGTAATGATTTAAATTAAATTCCTTAAACAGTGGAAATCTACAAATTGTATTTATAAATGTTTCAGCTCCCAAAGCTTTCGCTACTACACTTACTTTTTGTTTCCACTTGGGGTGACATATATCATGACTTATTAAACTAAATTCCGCCCCAGTGTCAATTATAAATTTTAATTTTTTTATGGGGTTATTTAAAATTATGTAGGGTAACCGCGCTCGGCAGGGGTAGGAAAATTTACGCTTGAATTTCCAATTTCCATTGGTTCTACTTGCTGATCCATTTTACGAAAATTTTGCGTATTTTGTTCAGTCCATGACCTTGATTGATAAGGACTAATTTGTTGCGGAATTTTATTCTCAGATTGCCTTGTACGATTTGAGCTAGCAGGATTATAGGAATAATTTCGATCGAAATTTCCAGGTATACTAAATTGTTGATTACTATGTAAAAAGTGAGACCCATTGTTAAAAGTATTACCATTGTTTCTATTGTAATTTTCATACTGGGAATGATAACGTGGATTATTCGTATTGAATCTGTTATTAAATTCATTATTATTAGGAGTTTTATATTTTCTATATTCGTTACTAAAATTTGTCCTTATCGCGCTAAAATTTTCTTGTTTTGTTTGTCCAAATTGTGTATAGTTTTGATGTCTTGCATCTAATACAATTTTAAATGCATCTTCTAAACTTTTGGGATCTCTAGCAAAAATCATGGTACGCGTTGGTTCGGGGAGGTGATCTCTAAAAGTTTTTAAAGAAATTCTATTTACTTCTTCAGTTGTGTATGTGTTATCACCGTGAGTTAAATTTCTGTTGTGTATTCTATTTGCCAATTTATTTATTTTAAAATAATAATTTTCAATTGTACCGTCTAATCTACACGTCTTCAAATTATCCATTAAATCATTGCTATTTTCTTTTTCGCCAAAATTTTTTATAAGAATTTCCTTCAAAATACACCAATTATTTACATTACTATACCTATGAATAGCTTCTGTTGTTTTACCAACAATCACGAAGGGCTACCCGATTTACGCATAATCGAAAATAGAGT
>NW_023475655.1:0-3182 GCF_013731165.1 Rhagoletis pomonella
TGAAGTTTTTGCGCTGGACTGTTATCGTGCTTGGCGAATGGAAAAAGTACGTTGCGTTTGTTAACTAAAAATTTTCGCCTTTTTGCTATGTACCAGAGGTGTTGTATACACATTTTTTGCTCCTAAGCTAGTTAAAAAATGGAGAGTTAAAAGTTCATTATATATTTTTTTTAATCTTTTAAAGGATTTTCAAGTTGTTTTAATGAATAGTATTGCCATTTTATCAAAAAAGGAAAAGTTGTATGTGGTTCCCATGCGTTACTGAAGTGCAACATTTTCTTTCTTTACTGCCCCATTGCAATATTACTAGTGAAGCCTTATGGAGGTATAACGCCAAAACTGAATTTAACACTTTAAAACAGGTGGCAACCTTCTTCAAAAACTAAAAAATATTCCAAATGCTAGTCACATTTATCCACGCATCTAAATCCGTCCAGCCATTTCTGAGTGAAGGCAAGTCTCGCATAGTTCGGTTTCTATAATTCCCAGTCACGGGGCACAGTGGTTCAAAACTGGATTTTAGTGTTCACAATTCATTACAATGCTTTTTTTCAATCAATTTGATACATTTTTTTTCTAATGAAAGCTAATAAAATTTGCAAGATACCAGTTGAGCCTGATTTTTGAAGTTTTGTTTGTATGCATTTGATTTTTTAGTACAAAATGCAAAAACAAATAGCAATTTTGAAGAAAATCGATTCTGCTGTTCCAGTAAATAAATGTTACGTAATAAAAACGAGTTGAAAACAATTGAGAGTACCCACAAGCCGAAAAAAATTCCCCAAAAAATACTTGCACTTGCAACTTACACTTTATTATACTAAAATTTAATGATATATAAAATTGCATACCCAAAATTTGTATAAAAACCAAAAACAAAAAAAAAATAATAATTTTGTTGACATATTTTTATAACATTTCAAATAGTTTTATTTAAGTTTTTCTTTGTTTTGCCCTTTTTCATCTAGAGGCTAAGCTCTTTAATTTTGTATCTTATTTTGGAAATTCGAAGGAAAACAGTGTAGATCTGATGACCTGCACACATAGATTGATAGATACGAATTTTGGAATAGGTGGCAATCCTTATCAAAAGTATTTTCAAATTAAAGCTTCATAAAACTTCTTCCTTTGACACTCATATTTAGATATATCATATACAGATATTGTGTATAAATTAGACTTTTCGAACAGGTGGCAACTCTCTTCAAAATATTTTCAATCTTAAAATCTTCTTAAATCTCTTACGACTGACACCCATATTCTGATATATATGGACATATTTCGGTTGCCTACACTTTCACTTAATTCAAGTTGAATTTTACTTTTTAAATGGGTGGCAATCGGTAGTTTAGAAATTAAGCCTTTTCAAAGCTATTTCGATTGATACCTTACTTGGCAATTTGAATTCAACTTTTTAAACGGATGGCTGCCCTCTTCAAAAATCTTTAGTTTGACACCCATATTTCAATATTTCAGTTTTCAGATATTTAGTACAAAATCGCATCTTTCTAACTCCATCTAGTATGGCCCGATCGTAATAATTTATAGAACTCAAAATACTTAATAATAAAGCCATGCATTGGAAAAACAATGGATGTCTTTTCACAACACCTGTATACCTACATATAATTAAGTAAAAAGTCGAATGTGTTTTTTCGTTGAAAGGGTCTCATTTGCAAGAAGCGCTACGTGCGCAGAGGTGCGCTCACACATTTAAATATGTAGGTATGTATGTATGTGTGCACGTGCTTTGGCAAATTTACCAAAATTCTAAGCGCGCGTCCTTTAAATGCGATTACAGCAGTTGAAAGGTGTTGCCATAAATTAATGCAGAGATTAAACGATCCAAGTGTACGAGTGCAAGTTTACACGTCACATAAAAATAAAGCTAAAGCTTATGCAATTTTCATTATTCTGTACTGGAGTTGTATGTATGTAAATATTTTGATACCTACTACTAAGAGGTGAGACTGTGATACTTTTGTTTGTTGTTTGCACATACTGTGTATTATCCACAAAATTTTAAGCAAACGTACACCTACAAATATACATATATATATCTAGGTATTTTAGTGGGAAAACGTACAAATATTTTTGTGTTGGAAAATTAAACAGAAATGTGTGTTAATGAATTGTGCTTGTTGGCAGGGGACGCTTGATTCAACTGTTTAAAAAGTTAACGTTGAAACAATATAAAAAATATAACTTTGTATGTGTACTTCTAAACTTTTACACTTTGAAGTGATATTTAACATGTTATAAGCCCATCCCGTAGTGTAGTAATTTCAAACAACAAAAACTGCTTAAAAGTTGCTAAAAAAAAATTATATTATTATGTACATAAGTAAGTACATATACGCACCAGATGGCAACCCTATTAAAAAATAAAGCCTTATTGCACACCTAATGGTTAAGCCCTTTCATTTGACATATTCTGTTTTTATTGAAACGAACGGTGTGAATCTTATATTTTTTTATTTGCAGGCGGCAACCCATTCAAAAAAAAAATAATTAACCTTATTGCCATGTCCTCTTATTTAACGACTCACTATCTAGTCCAACGAACAGCCCACATCTTATAATTTTTCGTAATCTTCTTCGAAAATATAAAACTTTATTGCACATCTGAACGCCAAACCCCTTGTTTTGAGACTTATTTTTTTTAATGAATGAGCTGCGCAAATCTGATGTAATTAATAAAAAATGCCTTCACGTATTATATGTAAGGTGGTAATTTCTAAATAGGTGGCAACCCCACTAAAAAATTAAAGCTTATTGCATATTTGAAAATCATATCGTTTAATTGAATGAGCAGTGAAAATCTGATGTTTCTAAGTAATAAAAAATGTGGTTATTTTTAAAAAAGGTGGCATCGCCACTAAAAAAAATTAATGCTTTTTGCACACTCGGACTTGCACATGTCCTTTCACTTGGTACCTCGTTTTTTAGTCCAACGAACTGTGAAGATCTTATAATTGAAAAAAAGTGGCAACTCTACTCAAAAACTGAACGTCTAGAGCACTAATGGGCATTTTCTATCACGTGAGTAGAAAAATAATACATTACTACACATCTAAAGGCTAAGTACTTTCATATGACAGTGATGGTGCAGAACTTATGCCTACGCTTATTAGGATTGAATATAGTAATTTTCTTAACAGGTGGCAACCCAATTTAAAAAA
>NW_023475656.1:0-3182 GCF_013731165.1 Rhagoletis pomonella
TTTAGGGGTATCCCTTAAACTGGAAAAGCCTCGAAAGCTTCGCAAAACTCAAAAATTTTATTGAGAGTCCAAGATTTGTGTGAAATGAAAAAAACCGGTTTCTCCGAAAAAAGATCCGGTCTATTCGATATTCGAAAAATCAAGATCTCAAAAAAAAAACGTTTGGAAACCGGTTTGGAAAAACCGAGTCAATCACCCATCATGTCTTAAATTTCCGGCCACAAAAGATAATTTATGAAACCTCTGTGGCTTCACCAATGTTAATCAAATGGCCTTTCCAGAAGCATTTTCAAAGAAAAAATAATCCAAAATCCGTCCCAAAATTTCATCCTCTGGGAATGCATTGGCTTCTCTACGATCACGAGTGACGATCCCCAATGTGACAGTTGTGCTTCTTAACATAGCCGGGATGAAAATGCGCCTCGTCAGAAAATATTAGTTTTCGGGCAAAATTCGTTGCTGCATAAGTTTGTATTACTTCCCAAGCGTACAGCGATTCATTTCGTTCCGCGAAGATATGATACTGACATTCTGTCAAGAAATAGCGGGAAATAGCTGTTTGATGTGTGTTTTGATATAGACTAACAGCAGCAGCAGCAACAACTGGTAAGTTTCATTGAAATGTTAACAGACTCACAGAACTTTGTATGTACGAGTATGTATCTCAAATATACAAATGTGCATATATAGTAAGTGTATTTACATCGTCCCGCATTATTTAAACATGAATGAACACAGTTGGCTCTACAAGCGAGCGCTTTAACCCAGCCAACAGAGAAACGTTAATTTTGCGGCCAGTCTCCTTCAATTTCTCCTATCCGGAAATGTACAGAAAACGACATCAATTTTCATTAAATTTCGTACCCGGAAAATGTACTTTTCTGTGCATACGATTCTGCCGCACACTTTAGTGGAAAAACGGATTGTCAAAGTATCCGAAAATGGGATCGGTAAACTTTTTTTTTCCTTTTCCGTATCCATTTTGGGGATATTTTGCTGGCTGGGAATTCTAACTCCTTGTTGGTGTAAATGTGTATAAGTGTGTGTGTGCTCTTATGTGTTTGCTCTATATGTACATATGTTTTTCCATGCTCATGACCAGTTTGAAGTTGTCACTTATGCCGCATGGCATACTCTTTGGCACAAGTATTTAGTACCCCAGCTACTACATACTTACTCAATACCAGTTGTTGCTCCTCTACTCTTCGCTACTAGCCATTGTGGCTGTGGTTATGGCTGTGGTAGTGACAGTGCCCATATCCTTTCACCAGCGTCGAGTTTTTGCTTTCCAGCAGCTATCTGAAATGTTGATGGACTAAAGTTTGACGACACCGACGACGAGTTTGTTTATTCAGCAACAAAGTATTGCCTTGGCTTGACTTAAACCGTTCGTCTGTCCGTTGGTGTGTGCTTAAAGCGCCACTCGCCTAACGAATTGGCACTTTGACCGAGCAATCAGGGCAGCCAACTTGGCTCAAACCGTGCCATTTTTTTGGCTCTATTTTACATCAAATGGCACTTAATTTTTCAATTTGGCACTTAGTGCCAAAATGGCACTTTTTAAAAATAGTAATATTTCAATACAATGTTGTGAAATACTTCGCGCGTACTTCGTTTTCTCAACTAAAATTACTAATTTTTAAAGATTATTCAATTGGTTTATCTTATTTTGGCATTGTATTTTTGTTTTAGAAATGTGGTTTTTATTTTATTGCTAAATGGGAATGATAAAAAGGATGGCACTATTTTTGGCACTTTTATTTTTCTATTTGGCACATTTTGGCACTTTTTTATCCTCAATATGGCACCTCATAGCTAAGGATAGTTGGCAGCCCTGCGAGCAATGCGGGCGTAAATACCCGTACACACATAAATAAATATGTAGTTGCACTATGAGCCAAACGAGTGATAATGATTTTTTTGTTTTTCTTTATTTAAAATTTCACCACTCGCCTGATTATTCTCGGATATACAAATAGATTACCATGTAGATAAGAGCAATATAAGCCAAGCCTCGCATCAGAGAGCGCAAAATATGATTTTCTCATGAACTCAAATTTTTTAATAAATTAAGAGCAGAAACAATAGTATATTTTTTTTGTAATTTTTTCGGGATCAATACGTATTTAAAGTGATATTATTTGAAATTTTTAGAGACGCTTCCCGGGAGTATTAAAATTTTCGGAATGTTTACGGGATCTTTTCGACACCTTTGGGGACTCTTTCTGGAATACATGCAGAGTGTAGAGTGTTGAATATTTTTTTGAGCTTTCCGGAGTTTCAGGTTTTTTGGGGACTTTTTCGAATCTTTCAGAGCTTTCCGGTATCTCACGGAATATTTCCGGATTTTCAGGAACCATTTGAAACCTTCACGGCTTTTCAGAGCCTATCACGATTTTAGAACCTTTGAAAATTATTCGAAATATTCCAGGGTTTTTCAAGGCCTTGCGGGAGTTTCTTCGGATTTTTTAAAATTTGTTGAAAGTTCGCAACATTTTTATTGGGATTCGGTATTTTTTGGAACTTTTCGAGACTTTTTTGAATCATATGGAACCTTTTGAGAGTTTTTCGGTACCGTATGATGTTTTGTGGGACTTTTCATTAGTTTTTGGAACTTTCTGGAATTAAAAAAAAAAACTGTTGGACATTTTCGTAACAATTTTTTTTTTGGAATTTTTTACTTTTCTTTATCTTTCAGAATTACTCGCAAAATTTTTCGTGATCATTCGGGATACTTAATGTTTTTTCAGCACTTTTCGCAATTATTTGGAATGTTTAAATTTTACTTCGGAACCATTTTGAATTTTCCGAGATTTTTTGCGACTTTTCAAGACGTTTAGTAACAATTTTGAGCTTTTAGGGAATCTTTTTCGGGACTTTACGGCAATCTTCATCATTTGTTGGGGCATTCCGAGATGTTTCAAAAACATCAGGTTTATCAGAGCGTTTAGACCTTAGCTTTCCATTTTATGAATGTCTTAAAAATTAAAAGGGAAAATTTCTTAGACTTAGAACGTATAAAGGAGTAAGAAAAAGTGGGAGAGAGTGAAGTTCAGAAGTTACAAATTTTAAAGGTCTAGCTGGTTGATTACTTAAATATTTAGGTGGAACAGAACAAAGAACACCGCAAGATTTCGGCTTTTATACGGTCGCATAAATTCGAATGATGTCTGTAGACTCCC
>NW_023475657.1:0-3182 GCF_013731165.1 Rhagoletis pomonella
CCCTCACCAGCGAACGTGGACGGGCACACAAATGATCCTAACCTGCACAAGAAAAAAATATTTATTAATATTTATACAAAGGCTGCATTTGACCAAAGTAGTTCCGAGTGGACTGCACCAGTCATTAGTGGACGGACACACAGGGATCCTAGCACGCAAAACTTACTTGCAACGGCTGCACTTGTTGTAAAACACTACTTTTTGAATACAAACTATGAATAACTCCGATACTCTGCAAAGAAATATGTAAATTGTTGTTTTACTTCAAAATATTTCCATTATTTTTATTTCAAGTATGCCATACTTGAATTTGCGCAATAAGAAAATGAATTTGCACGAAACAATCGATGAAAATATCGGCAGTGTTGCCTGTTCAACTTTTTATACGAAGCCAATATTTCTCCTTGTATTAGTAGCAGTTACTCAAAAAAAAAAAAAAAAGAAACCAATACAGGCTAAGGCAGAATGCGGAAGGATTTGATTTTTTGCATTATATCGACTTTGTCAGCAACTCGAAGAAATTAATGACAAACCCGCAGCGCGCAGATTTTTCCCCCAGCCCGTCGGCTCCTAGACCCAGACATTGGGCAAGCCTAACCGTGAGGTTTATTTTTACTTTACTTATTTATGTACTTTTACTTTACTTATTTATGTGGTGTAGTGGTAAGCAGTGCGCGCTTCCACTCCGCATTGCCAGGATTCAAGCCCTGGCCAAAGCAACATCGTAAAAAATATAGAAAAAAAGGTTTATTCTTAACAGCGGTCGTCCCTCGGCAGGCAATGGCAAACCTCCGAGTGTATTTCTGCCATGAAAAACAGCTTCTCCTAAAAATACAATCGCCGTTCGGAGTCGGCGTAAAACTGTAGGTCCCTCCCCTTTGTGTGACAACATCAAGGCGCACGCCACAATTTGGAGGAGAAGCTCGGCCAAGCACTAACATATGTGTAAGCGCCAATCTATTATTATAATTATTATTTATGTACATATACATACACTGAGGGGAAAAAATTTTAGAATTAAAAAAAAACGTGCTGAATTTAAAAAAATACTCATATGAAAGAGCACCAACCCAACTCGTTTTAAATTTGAGTATGTACGTTATAAAAGACGTCGTTGTGAAATACACAGATGCTTTTTCATTATACGAAATTATAATTAAGAAGAAAAAAACGTTGGCAGCAACGAATCCCTGCAAAAATCTCGACTACTCCATGCATGCGTGTAAAGAGTACTCCCTAAGGACCAAGGAGTACTCCAAAATTAACCACAATTCACATAAAAAATATGGTCTAATTAACATTGCGATGTCCAAGGGCAGGACCATATACTCCATCCCTGCATTACATCAGAGTAGCACAAAACTACTCCAACATATTAACAATGGCATTGTTATATTTTTTCGTTTGTACACGCTTTTGTTCTTCACTTCTTAGATGCTTTTTCGAAATTAATAAAAACCAAGACAAAAATTAAAAATTACATATTGCCTCTGACGGCATTCGAACCCGAACATGCTGGGAGCTAAGAACTAACAGCGAGCAACTCTACACGTTCAGCTACAGCCAGACATGCAAATGTGCTTTCAAATGTTCAACTTTAATCACGTTTCGTTAAAACACGAGCAGTGATCTGATAACAAACAATAAGCTGGCGCAGAGACACGAGTTGGTCCGCTACAGCATGACAGAGGAACACTTTTGTAAGTACTCCAATTTACCACAAATAGACTACATGGTCCAACGATTTTTGCAGGGATTGTATCGAGCGTCTTTGCACACTCAGCTGCAGCCATACATGTGTTTTCAAATGTTGTATTTGAATCAACATCACAGCGCGCGATTAGAGCTTTATGTCATACCATGTATGTGTGTTTGTGTTGTCACCGCTGTGCATGCTTTGTATACATATACATACTTTCTTAATTACATATGAAAAAGCATCCGAGACGTTCAAAACGCCATCCGTGCAGTGAAAAATGCTTCATTTTAATACGGGCGTATTTGAATTAAATATTTCCATTATACGTAGTGTATGTATAATGGAAAAATCCATTTTGTTAACACTATTCACTTGATTTAAATACAAAAATTTTTAAACGGTAATCAAATAAAAAAATTTCATTTTTACAACGCGTTTTTTTCTCAGTGTATAAACTTCAAAATAAATATGCAAATGAGTGATGTATACAAATTCTGCGTCGGAATTTCATTTTCTGCTCCGATTTTTCACGTCATATACCCCGAAGGCTTTATAAAAACTATAAACTGTGCGATTTTTGTTGCAATTTTTTCGTTTTTTTTCGCAATTTACTCGAAATTTTGAGGGTGTAGTAGTCAAACGCTCCTCAGATTCGGGTTCAGCGGGTCGAATTACTTATCGGTAGGTGGGTCTGGTTAAAAGCACACAACACAACACTTAAATATGTATATACCAGCTAATATTCTGATATTTTTGTTTACACAGAAATCTTATTTTAAGTATAAAAACCAGAAAAAAAATTTATATACTGCCGTTTTCTTAATAGGTAGGAAAGAAGCCATTTTGGTAGGTTTTTGAACTAGCTCTTGGTAGGAAAGAAAATTTTTCAGTGGTAACTCTGGGCTTTGTCGCAGTGTGCAAACCTCTACCATATTTGTGGCAGATCTACCACATCTACCACACAAGGCTTAAAATCTACCACATTTTTAGACAGAGCATTTGTTTACAATTTTCACATAACTCTAAAATTTCAACTCAATTCTAATACGAAATATAAAAATTAATCAATAAATTTTTATAACGGTACATAATAAATTTTGCTTTAAATATGTCTGTGCTTTAATTTTTTAATATTTCAAAAATCCGCATATACATATATATTTGCTAAAGTATTATGCATTGGAAAAATAATTTGGTGGATTTTTTTGGCATAAATTAATCTGTAGGATTTTTCTCAAATTAATGAAAATATTTTTTCTTCATGAATACACTCTCTAACTAGAAAACTTATGTTATACTTGTTTTTGCATCAATTGCGTTGGATCTGTACGATCCACTAGCACTTATATTTCTCGATCTAATTTTTGAGTTGTGCCTCTTTTGACGACGGTGTGCGATATGTACACCTAATAAAAATATGAATGGGAGAATCTACCACATTTTTTTGCCCATTCCACCACACTAAAATAAAAAGGGTGTTTGC
>NW_023475658.1:0-3182 GCF_013731165.1 Rhagoletis pomonella
TAAAACGGAAGCTAGATAAAGACACCGTCTTGGAATCCATCATTAAGAGGCAAATTGACAACTTAATCGTCAAAGGATACGCGCGGAAACTCTCGCCCGCTGAAGCCGCGATCCCAAAGGGAAAAATATGGTACCTACCGATATTCGTGGTAACAAACCAAAACAAGCCCGGTAAAATTCGGCTGGTATGGGACGCAGCCGCGAAGGCGAACGGAGCATCACTTAACGACTTTCTTCTCAGCGGCCCAGATTTGCTAAACTCCCTAGTGAATATTCTATTGGCATTTAGAGTAGGCAAGGTTGGTGTATGCGGCGACATCGCCGAAATGTTTCATCGTGTTAACATACGAGAAGGCGACATGCACGCGCAGCGCTTCTTGTGGTACGATGAAGGCGACAAAGCTCGGTATCCAAGCATTTACGTGATGCGCGCTATGACGTTTGGGCTAAATTGTGCGCCTTGCATCGCACACTTTATACGCGACAAAAATGCAGACGACTTCAAGGACCAGTTCCCTCGGGCAGTCGAGGCAATTAAGAAAAGCCATTATGTGGACGACCTGATCGAAAGTGCAGATGACGAAAAATCTGCTCTGGAACTAGCAAAGCAAATAAAACAAATCCACGCTGCTGCCGGCTTCCAAATCCGAGGTTGGTCTTCAAACTTGACGTCCGTAGTCGAGAAGCTAGAGGAAGACCCAATTACTACTGCGAAAATTAAAGAATGGGGCTCGGCGACGAAGGTCCTAGGTATGTTTTGGGACCCCCTTAATGACAGTTTTAAGTATATTTGCAGGTTCACGAAGCTTCGTCGAGACGTTGTCAATGAATCACTCACACCAACAAAAAGGGAGATTCTGCAAGTACTTATGTCAATCTTCGACCCACTTGGATTCGTAAGCTGCTATACCATAGGCCTAAAAATTATACTGCAAGAAGTATGGCGCGCCGGAATCGCTTGGGACGAGCCGTTGCGCGACGATCTGAACAACAAATGGTGTCAATGGAAAAACGTAATGCAGCTTATACGTGACGTCAATATATCCAGATGTTTTTCTCCATTATTGCAAGATGCACAAGACGTCCAACTCCATACTTTCGTGGACGCGGGGGAGGGCGGCTACGCAGCAGTCTGCTATCTGCGGGTTAAGAGAGATGACGATGTAACGGTTTCCCTGGTAGCCGCGAAATCGAAAGTCGCGCCATTGAAACCACTCTCTATCCCAAGGCTTGAGTTGCAAGCAGCCGTGATCGGCACAAGGCTGGCCGATATGGTAACGAGTGTGCAGCGAATCCCTATTAAGTCGAAGCATTGGTGGACGGACTCCAAAACCGTACTGCGTTGGATTCGTATGGATCCAAAACACTTCCACCAATACGTTATGCATCGAGTGGGCGAAATCCTAGAAGCTTCAAATGTCAACCAGTGGCGTTGGGTTCCATCGAAAGCTAACCCCGCCGACGTAGCCACCAAATTTACAACGCGATCAAACTACCGGCTCTGGTTCACTGGCCCGGATTTCTTAGTTTTGGACCAAAAGGCATGGCCGCAGTGTGACGAAATGAGCGTTAATACGGTTAAAGTTCCAGAGCTCAGAAATTTCGTTTTGCGTATCGACGGGCTGCAGTTGCAAAAAATTACAGTCAACACCGAATACTTCTCCAACTGGAAACGTTTATACCGAGCCGTGGCCACATTTGCGTTATATGTAAACAGGCTGCGATCAGTGATAAGAGGTGCTAGCTCTAAAAAGATCACGATAGACTTCGAAGACACGAAACGAGCCCAAAGTTTCCTGGTGAAATACGCACAGAGTACCGAATTTAGTGAAGAGATTAGTTACCTACAACGCGGTAAGACCATCGAGAAGTCCAGCAAACTATATTCCTTAAATATTTACCTGGACTCAGAAGGAATAATTAGGAGCAGAGGCCGTGCGGAGCATCTAAATAACCACAGCGACGTTATAATTTTACCTAATTCTCACCATATAACCTTCCTTATAGTGCGGTGGATGCATGAAAACCTTCATCATCTAATGCATGAGACGATTATCAATCGGGTGCGAAGTCAATATTTCATACCTCGACTCAGGGTGCTTTACAGACAGGTACGTCGTACATGTCAAAAATGTAAGAACTCGAGCGCAATGCCTCAAATACCTCAAATGGCAGCTCTACCAGCGGCACGGCTCGCGGCCTTCGAGAGGCCTTTCACGTACGTAGGCGTCGATTACTTTGGCCCACTAAACGTCGCCGTTGGGAGAAGACGAGAGAAGAGATGGGGCGTTTTATTTACGTGCTTGACCCTGCGGGCCGTACATATCGAGCTTGCTCACAGCCTGGATACAAGCTCATGTATGATGTCTATTAAAAACTTTATTGCACGCCGCGGGTACCCAAAGGAGATATTTTCTGATAATGGTACTAACTTCAAAGCAACGGAAAAGATTATTTGCGAAAGCCTCAGAAGTGTGAAATTCGAGAGTCTTGTCTCCAGCTTTGACGGAATAAAATGGAGATTTAACCCACCAGGCGCTCCCCACATGGGAGGCATCTGGGAGAGGCTCGTAAGGACGATAAAAACCGTGTTGCGCGAAATACTTCCAGCGTCGAATTTTAACGACGAGAGCTTGCGCTGTGCATTATGTGAAGTCGAGTTCGTTATAAACGCTCGTCCACTGACCTTCGTTTCACTGGAACACGGCGATGATGAAGCACTCACGCCAAATCATCTTTTGATCGGCTCATCTGACGGTTATAAACCAATATGCAGAGATACTGGTAACCTACGACAACGCTGGCGCCAGGCGCAGCTGTTTGCAGACCGTTTTTGGCACAGGTGGGTCAAAGAATACGTGCCAATCATTTCACGACGCAGTAAATGGTTCGCCAAGCAAAAACCAGTGTGCATCGGCGATGTAGTGGTGATTGTGGACCATGATCTGCCGAGGAATTGCTGGCCGATAGGCAAAGTCGTGGATTCCGTCAGAGCTAAAGACGGTCAAGTCCGAAGCGTGGTGGTGCAAACTAAGTCCAGCATACTTCATCGACCTGTAGCGAAAATCGCGGTACTGGACGTCGGTAATGAGGAGAGTAAACTCGCGAATATACACTCGTTTACGGGCGAGGGAATGTTACCGCCGATGAGTGCGGCCGAACAGTGAAATCTCGATCTGGCA
>NW_023475659.1:0-3182 GCF_013731165.1 Rhagoletis pomonella
GCAATACAAAGCATTCGATTTAATTGACAATAGTCAAACTACATAACGTAGACCTAAAATTTCTACAGCGAAAGTAGAACTTTGAAATCGATTTTAAGCGGTCGTTATTCATATACCCACACACATACATTCATATATTACTTTTCATATCAATTCAAGTGTATTACATGCGCCCCACGCTTTTCATTTTCAATTTCATAGATTGTTTATAATGACTTTTGCTAAAATTTCAAAATCAAAAGTTATCAAAACAAATTCTATGAGTCTGAGAAGTATTATTTTCTACTTTTTAGTCCATTTATAAAAGCGTTGTATATTAAAAGTTTTTTTTTTATATTATTTATTTTCTACTTTTTAGTCCTGTCTGAATAAAATTTTGCAATAGATATTAAAATAATTCAACGATATTAATAGAAAGGTGCACACACATGCATTTACATATGTATGTACATACAAACGAGCACCAATTAATTTTATTTAAAGAAATGGCGTGTCGTCTATTTCCGCCGATATGCGTGTATAAACCTTCCTCAAAGTCTAGCCAAAAAGCCAGCAACTCACACAACAGGTTCCCCAGAGCAATTCGCTCGAGAAAGTGGTACCCGGTACACGTAATACGCGGCACACAGCACAACAATCCGCCAAAACAGGCAACCCGGCCCAAAATGACCACCGTAGAAGGCAGAAACCCCGAGCGGCAGTGCAGGAGCCCAAGAATTACCCTTAAAACGGCCACAGGAGCTTAAAAAGACCAACTGGTCCCCAACTGGGCCGAAGGTAAGTAGTTTCGGTCTAGTCCCAAACTGGTTCCCAACTGGTTCCCGGACTGGTCCCCGCCCCGACTGGTTACCAACTGGTCCCACGAACTAGTTACCAACTGGTCCCAAAGTGGTTACCAACTGGTTCACCTATACCTCAAGTGGTCCACAAGTCACTTCACTTACAAAGCATTCGATTTAGTAGTCAATCTAATTTTATTTAAAGAAACGGCGTGTCGTCTATTTCCGGTGTAGCAAACGTAGTACATAGGGCTACATCTAGATGTCATCTACCTCGCCCTATTCACTATGCTTTTTTATAGGAGCTTTTCAAAGCTTTGCTTTGGTGTCGGAACACAACATTGAAAGTTTCTGGATCCACAACATTGAAAGCTTCTGGAACACAATATTGCAAGTTGATAAAACCGTTGTAATAAAATGGAGAGTGAAATTATTAAAACTGAACACGTTACATGAGTAAGAAGGAAGATATAGGTAGTATAGGGACGCATGACAGGTACGAGTGCCTAAATATCTATATATGTATGTTTGAATGCACGTATGTACCCCGTAGCGAATGTCATGTATTAGTCGCTTAAGAGTCTTGTACGGAAAAGTTACGTCTTAAATGACTTTGGGCTCCGTTTGTATGGAAGTCGTTCATGACTTTTTCACATAAATGGTAATTTCGTCGCTGAAGTCATCTGCATGACTTGGTCATGCAGTGATCATTAATGACATTCAAGCGACAGTGTCTTACAATGGACTTTTTATAAGTGACCGTTGCAAGACATTGTCTTATAAGTCTTTGATAGGAGTACACCTGCATGACATTGTCACCAGTGTCATTGTCAGCTATATGTCGTTTAGAATTCACAGCAAGTGCGACGATGTCACTAAATCCTCATTAGTGACGATGTCACTGGTGACCATTTTCGCTACTGGGTATGTATACATATATATATGTATACATACATATATATGGATGTATGAACGAACTCATTGCGCATTTCAGCTCTGCCGCTACCAAGCAATATATGTATAAATGATGCAAGCCTGCTTCGCGTAACTACATCCATTCATACATATGCATGAACGAAAAACACAAGATCACGCGGGAAGGAAAGAACGAAAAAAGTTATTTTCTAGCTGCCGAAATCTCGACGCCATCTTTGTTGTAAGAAGTAAACAACGAAGAGAACGGAGAGAACCGCGAAATTGTTGAACGCATGAAAAATCATTTTTATTATGCAAAATCTTTTATAAATCATGCCATTGTGTTAAATTATTCTTTATCTTATGTGTACACACGTTGTACCAAGCGAAAATGAAGAAAATTGCAGTAAAAAGCCACCACCAAATTGTAAACAACGAAGAAATGTAAACAAACGGCTAATGTCAAAATCGTTCAACTTTTTTCCTAAATGCGATTCTAAGGCCGGTGTTATGCTGAAATTTTGTTTGGCAAACTGCGTGCAATTGTTGTTGCAGCAAACTCGGAGATAGCGAGTTTGGCGACTCTCACAGCAAACTAATTTTGTTTGGTCAAACTGCGGCAAATTCGGTGTTGTCATATACAAAAATTTTAGATAATTGTTGTTATACACAAAAATTGCCGTGATACCGAAAGCTAGGGAACTGAATATATGCTGTAGAAGCTTCAAAGATTAGGGCACAGTTAATTGCCTATACGATATCATAAAAATATATTTATTGTGCGCGTTATGTACATCTGAAATTTTCATTTCGTGTTGGCAATAGCCATGAAAACCATAATGACCGTGCAACCCTGTGCCAAACTCGACATAACCACCGCCGAGCAAACTAAGCAGCCGCCATTTAATTTGGCAACCAAAAGTTTGTCTGCATAACACCGACCTAACGGGCTAGTCTCCTGCCCGCGTGATCTGTCTTTTTGGTTCATGGTACATATGCAGAGAACTTATAACTTACTGAGAAGATGCAAACAACAAATGGAAACTATTGAGTGTCGGAACTTAACAGATTTAGAAGGTTTTAACCACGGAATCCACTTTTTGCAGATTTTTTGGTGGTGGATTCTGTTAAATTCACTGTTAGCGGCACAAAATAATGTCTAGCAACATGTATATTGATATACTCCGTGTTGCAGGGTAGTAAATCGGAATTCTGATATTTTTACTTAATATTGCAAATTTTTAATTATTTTTTTAATTTTTGCTTTTTTATATGCAAAACAATTATAATGATAAGAAACTAAAGTTTTGAGCGATAAAGCAAATATAGAACCGGAATTATTTGATGCAAAACCATTCCGATTAATTGATGCCCAATACCATTTGCATATTTTACATATTCCATAGATTGTTCATTTTTTAGGTACATGTATTAAAAATGTTTTTTTGACCAATTTTAGTACTTTTTGGTATATTTATCTTTAAAAAA
>NW_023475660.1:0-3181 GCF_013731165.1 Rhagoletis pomonella
GTTTTGTGGCGAACGGCTCGGAGAGGTCTTTTCCAATTCTGACGGAGCTGGTGGTATTGCTCAACGTCATTTTACACAGCCGTATGAGTTTTGAGGGGATGCCAAATTCAGACATAGCGGCGTATAGGCAACTCCTTTTAGTGCTGTCAAAAGCGGCTTTAAAGTCGACAAATAGGTGGTGAGTGTCGATCCTTTTCTCGCGGGTCTTTTCCAAGATTTGGCGTATTGTGAATACCTGGTCTATGGTGGATTTGCCAGGTCTAAAGCCACACTGATAAGGCCCAATCAGTTCATTGACGGTGGGCTTCAGTCTTTCACACAATACGCTCGATAAGACCTTGTAACCTATGCTTAGAAGGCTGATCCCGTGGCAGTTGGCGCGAATGGCGGGGTCACTTTTCTTGTGGATTGGGCAGAGCACACTTAAATTCCAGTCGTCGGGCATGCGTTCATCTGACCATATTCTGCACAAGAGTTGATGCATGCACCTTATCAACTCCTCGCCGCCGTACTTGAATAGCTCAGCTGGCAGGCTGTCAGCTCCAGCGGCTTTGTTGTTTTTCAGTCGCGTTATTGCTATACGTACTTCGTCATAGTCAGGCGGTGGAACGTCGACTCCGTCATCATCGACTGCGGGCTCGGGTTCTTCTTCTCCACAACTTTCCGTGCTGCTACCATTTAGTAGGGCGGAAATGTGTTCCCTCCATAATTTAAGTACGCTCTGGACATCAGTTACTAGGTCGCCATTATTGTTTTTACAGGAGTGCGCCCCGGCCTTTAAACCTTCCGTAAGTCGCCTAACTCTCTGGTAAAATTTTCGGGCATTCCTCCTGTCGGCCAGCATTTAAAGCTCTTCGCACTCACGTATTTCTGCCTCTCTCTTCTTATTGCGGCAAATACGTCTCGCTTCCCTCTTCAGATCCCTATAGCGGTCCCACATAGCGCGCGTTGCGCCCGCTCGCAGCGTGGCCCTGTAGGCGGCATCTTTTTTCTCTGCAGCTTCCTGACACTCCTCATCGTACCAGTTGTTCTTTCGGGCTCGCTGAAATCCGACTACTTCTTCGGCGGCGGTACTTAATGAGCGGGAAATGTGGTTCCACTGCTCGCATATGTCGGTTTGTTGAAGAGTGCTTTCTGAGAGCAGGTGTGAGAGTCGAGTAGCGAAAGCGCTGGCTGTCTGTTGTGATTGCAGCTTTTCGACGTTAAGCTTTCCTTGCATACATGGGCGCACATTTTTTGCTGCACAGAGGTGGGTGCGTATCTGGGCTGCAACAAGATAGTGGTCCGAGTCGATGTTTGGGCCTCGGTGTGTGCGTACGTCTAAAACACTGGAAGCGTGCCTTCCGTCTATCACAACATGATCGATTTGGTTTCTCGTTTTTCGATCCGGAGACAGCCAGGTAGCTTGATGAATCTTTTTATGCTTGAACCTAGTACTGCATACTACCATGTATCGGGCCCCGGCGAAGTCGATCAGCCTCAATCCGTTGTCGGACGTTTCGTCGTGGAGGCTGAATTTTCCGACGGTGGTTCCAAAGATCCCTTCTTTGCCCACCCTGGCATTGAAGTCGCCAAGCACGATTTTGATATCATGGCGGGGGCAGCGCTCGTACGTGCGCTCCAAGCGCTTATAGAAGAGATCCTTGGAAGCCTCATCCTTCTCTTCCGCCGGGGCATGGGCGCAGATGAGCGAGATGTTGAAGAATCTCGCTTTGATGCGGATTGTGGCTAGACGCTCGTCCACCGGGGTGAACGACAGTACTCAGCGACGGAGTCTCTCCCCCACCACAAATCCAACTCCGAATTTGCGCTCCTTTACATGGCAGCTGTAGTAGACGTCGCAAGGCCCCAGACATTGTTTGCCTTGCCCCGTCCAACGCATTTCTTGGATGGCGGTGATGTCAGCTTTTGTCCTTACGAGGACATCAACCAGCCGGGCAGAGGCACCTTCCCCATTAAGGGTCCGGACATTCCAGGTGCATACCCTCAAATCGTAGTCCTTTAAACGTTTGCCGTGGTCGTCATCATAAGGGGGGGTCTCATCCGAGGCTTTGCCTTGCTTCTTCACTGGAAGTGGTTTTTACGTGGCGGGTCCCAAGCCCAGCGCACAACCCATTGCTGGGACGGGGGTGGTTTCGCAACCAAATACACGTTTATATAGCGAGCCGCTTGCTCCAAGCAGACACCCGCTTGCAGCCGCACCTACTGGTGAACAGACGCTGCAGACTTCAGTGAGCCCTTAAACCGAATAAGTCAGAGTGGCCCCACCGAAGCTCCCTCTCTTTCTGCCGTGACCCAAGGCTCCACTCGGATTGGTTACCGCATCTCGCACATGGGTTGCTCACGTTGCCCAGAGTGCGCGAACGAGAACGCAAGAGTCGGGATTGAGTATAGCCATGCAACTGTAACTGCATACCCAGCGCAATGACTATACCCCATTGCACTCCATATAATATAAATAAGAATACTTTTCAATAATTCTTCCTAAATGTTATATTACCTTCAATGTCTGCAAATTAAAGTAAAATTCTTGTCAATATTATTGTGAGTTTCTAGTGATATTATGTGTGTATATAATTAGTGTTAAGTATACGTGTACATATGTAACTATTGTTGTGTATATATGTATGTATGTATGCAACTATTATTATGTTTTTGTTAATCATGGTTTTCGTTCTTCATGTTTATTGTTTATCGTTTAAATAAAACAGACTCCCTGAAGATGACACGAGAGTGTCGAAACGCGTAGGAGGGGCAAGGGAAAAATGTAAGCATTTCGCCTTTTACTCCATCGGCCGAAGCAGCTCCAACCCAGCAAACAATATTAATTTTGGTTGCTTATATTCAGCACAATTCCGACCCAAATTTCCGCATTAAGAAAAATTGTGTTTGATCACACTACCGGTACGGAAATACGCTTGCATGGTTCCAAGCCATTATGCGGTACATCTAAAAATACACCGCAGAACTACTTAGGAGCTAAGAAGAATCTCAGATTGCTGCCCACTGGCGGAAGGAAAGTATAATAATACAACCAAAGAGATTCATAACTCCTCCCAAGAGGAGGTCCGAAAGATTCCTTGTACTTTGAACTCTTACTGGCTACTTGACAGCATACTGCAAGTTAAGGTACCATTTGAATCAAATCGGGCTTTCTGTAGAGACGGACTGTAGGTTTTTT
>NW_023475661.1:0-3181 GCF_013731165.1 Rhagoletis pomonella
TAGACGATTCGACATTCTGCACCATGAACGACGACGCCCCCACCAGGATTGTGGCTGCAGCAGCTCGCCAGATCTAACAATTGCTAGCGCTGGTCTGATAAATAGCATATCATGGCGACCTATGCTATCGTTAGCATCAGACCATCTGCCCATAATCATCTCGATCAATAAGCCCACCGACTTTGCTCCCGCGGATCAGCGAACCTACACCAACTTTAACAAAGCTGATTGGAACGGCTTCGCGGAAGTTACCGAGAGCAGCTTCGCCGCACTCCCCACACCCACAGACGTACATGCTGGCGAACGCCAGTTCCGCAGGGTAGTCACTGCCGCAGCAGCTCGCTTCATACCGTCCGGACGCATCGCGGAAATCCGCCCAAATTTCCCGGCTGAAGCAGCTGTTCTAGCAAATGAGCGTGACCACCTACGCCAGGTCGACCCCGGGGATCCTCGCTTGAGGGACCTTAATTTGGAGATTCGGCAACTGGTAAATCAACATAAGCGGAAAAAGTGGGAAGAGCACTTGAAGGCCTGTAACTTTACCTCTGGTGTGAGTAAGCTCTGGTCAACCGTGAGGTCCTTGTCCAACCCGACGAAGCGTGATGACAGAGTGGAAATCTCATTCGAAGGTCACGCCTCATCGGACCCGAAGAAATGCGCGAACTATTTTAGTCGGCAATTCACACTGCATCCTTCGGTAGACAAGGCCAAACGTCGAGTGACCAGGAGGCTGCACAAACTGCCCAAAAACAGTGCACCACTTGTTTTCACCAGCGGTGAAGTGAAGGGGGCCATCGGGAAGGCGAAAGCCTCCAAAGCCATTGGACCCGACGGAATCTGTATGCTGATGTTGAAACATTTGGGGCCTGTGGGAGTAGCATACCTCACGGAGGTCCTCAATCTGTCTATGACCACTCTCATCATTCCTGATGTGTGGAAATCAGGGAGAGTGGTCCTACTGCTGAAACCGGGGAAGCCCGCCAACAGAGGAGACTCTTATCGCCCGATAACGCTCCTTTCCCCGGTCGCGAAGACACTTGAGGCCCTGCTGCTCCAATACTTCACCTGCCACCTAACCCCAGCGAAACATCAGCATGGCTTCCGTAAAGTGCACAGCACAACAACAGCACTTAACGCCATAAACACCCAGATAACTCGTGACCTAAATCGCAACCGCCCCTGTGAGAGAACTGTCCTAGTAGCGTTGGACTTGTCAAAGGCGTTTGACACCGTCTGCCATTCCACGCTGCTAGAAGACATTGAGGCCTCCTCTCTCCCACAGGGATTGAAGCGATGGTCGGCGAATTATATGAGTGGTCGACAATCATCAGTAATCTTCAGAGATCAAACCTCGAAACCAAGAAGAATAAAACAAGGGGTTCCACAAGGTGGTGTTCTCTCCCCCTTACTTTTTAACTTCTACATCTCGAAACTCCCCCAGCCTCCTGAAGGAGTTTCCCTGATCTCTTACGCTGATGATTGTTCGATTTTGGCGTCCGGGAATGGAATTGATGACCTCTGCTCAAAAGTAAACGGTTATCTCTCCAGCCTTTCTCGCTTCTTCACTGCAAGGAGCCTAACCCTCTCCCCAACGAAATCAACGGTGACCCTCTTCACCACCTGGACGAAGGAGGTCAGGCTAGAATTAGGCATTCACGTCGACGGCACACCTATACCGACGGTGAACAACCCAAAAATTTTAGGGGTTACCTTTGATAGCCTGCTCTCTTTCTCCGCGCACACAACCGCAGTTGTCAACAAAGTACAGAGCCGCAACAAGGTCCTCAAGTCGCTCGCCGGCAGCACTTGGGGCAAAGACAAAGAAACGTTGCTGGCAACATACAAGGCAATTGGCCGGCCGGTTCTAAATTATGCAGCGCCTGTTTGGTCACCGGGGACTAGTTGGACGCAGTGGACGAAGCTACAGACTTGTCAGAACGCCGCACTCCGGACAGCGACTGGGTGCCTTCTGATGACGCCTGAGCACCACCTACACAGCGAAGCCCAAGTGCTCCCCGTACGGGAACACAATAAAATGCTCAGTAAGCAGTTTCTGGTGGGGTGTCACAGAAGTGAACACCCTAACAGACCACTGCTGGAGGAGGAGCCTCCGCCCAGGCCCGTCAGGGGGCACCTATTCGTGTACAAGGACGCAGTCCAGACCTACACAGACCAACCACTGGACCCAATGACGTACAGACAAGCGATTAACGACATTCATAGGGAGTCAGTCTCCACCTACCTCGACTCCAGGCCTAGGAGTGTCGTTATCGGAGCCCAATCACCACCTGTGGAAGAGACGGAGCTTCAATTACCTAGAGAGACCCGCGTTACTCTGGCTCAGTTACGGTCTGGATATTGTAGCCGCCTAAACAGCTACCTGTCCAGACTCGACCCAAACATCCCAAATGAGTGTCCGGCATGTGGAGACTCCCCCCACGACACCAACCACCTCTTCACATGCCAGCTCAATCCGACTCAACTAACACCCCTCTCCCTTTGGTCCGACCCCATCGAAACAGCTCGTTTCCTGGGCCTACCGTTAGTTGAGCTCGACGATAATGATTAAAAAGTTGACCCGAAACAGGCGGGGCTTAGTAGTGCCGCTACAACAACAACAGCGTTGTTCAAATACAAACAACAAAAGGGGGAGTATTATCTCCTCTACTGTGGAGCTTAGTTGTGGACGAACTCCTACAGCTACTCACTAACGAGGGCGTTCGATGCCAAGAGTGTGCGGACGACATAGTGATTATTGCTAGAGGGAAGTTCGCTAGTACTCTCTGTGACATCGTCCAAAGAGGTCTTAACCTTGCAAAAAGGTGGTGCGCAGATGTTGGCTTAAATATCAATCCCTCCAAGACAGCTATAGTCCCCTTCACCAAGAAAAGAAATCTTCAGGGGATGAGGAACCTGACCCTGGACGGGGTCGCTGTGCAACTTCGTTTCTTGGACCGCAGCTATCAATATGCCGTGCCGACCCATGAAGACTGCTATCTCCTCAATCTTGCTCTGGAGTCCGTTGCAGTTGAGTTGGAGTACGTTCGTATGCCTTGGGAGGCTGGTCGCGATACGGGGAGTGAGGGAAGTGTGGGGCCTACCTTGGGCCTGTTGCGCCTGACGCAGTTGCTGTTGCAGCCTGATGGTAGGTGGCTGCGATGTGGGCGTTGTTGTCTGCGCC
>NW_023475662.1:0-3181 GCF_013731165.1 Rhagoletis pomonella
GGAATGTCTAAGGTGGAAAAGAAACCAACCTTTCTATAAGGAAAAAATTATAGAACAAGACTTTTCTTACACTGTATTCATGTCTCCGCCAGCAATTTGTGACGACATCATTTAAAAGCAGCTAAGTAGAATGACGACACTATTTATTAGATGGCACATTCAACGAGCCAATGTGCCAAAATGCGGGTATAAACAATTATTGATTATTTAATATCGGAACCGAGATCATATAATATATAATCACACACTTTTGAAACACAAATTATATGCCTTTTTACTGCAGACAAGTTGTTGCCCCAAAACAGCAGAAATCTTCCAATCAGGGCTGCCAACTATCCTTAGTTATGAGGTGCCATATTGAGGATAAAAAAGTGCCAAAAAAGGTGTTATTCCTTTTAATCATTTACATTTGGCAAAAAAATAAAGCTACATTTTCCAAACAAAAGTGCAATGATAAAATAGGATAAACCAGTTGAATGGCCTTTATAAATTAGAAAATTTTTGTTGAGAAAAAGAAGTACAAGCAAAGGATTTCACAAAACTGAATTGAAATGTTATTTTTTTTGGCACAGTGTGTGCCAAGGCATCCCTGCTTCCAATAACGTACAAATATAAAAAGGTGAAATATCGAGGGCTTGAATTCATTAATACCCTCTATCTGCAATTTGCACAAAAACTAATTTGTGATTTTAGCAGAGACCGAAAATAACCGGCCCACTTATTGCTGTGTCACAAATTGTCATTTACTTCTGGTTATAAAAAATAAATCACTCACAATAACTTTCATAACAAGTTTTCGGCTTATCTGCATTGGTTAGACTTTTATTTGATTTGATGTTTTTTAACGTTTCGAATTGACCTTTTGTTTTAAATGCAACGGTTTTCAAGTAGGTATGCTAAAAATACTAGGTGAAGTGCTTCGGTATTTGCTTCTAGTTAGTATTGTTTACTAATTGAAGGAAGAAGATGGGCAGGAAATCAAGCTGCTTTTTTGGCATGGATACGAGTAGTGATAAGAAAAAGTAAGTGCGCCTGGGCCACCCTGGAGAAGTGAAACTTAAGATACATATCTATTTTGTCGCAATACCAATATACGTACATTAGACTGCATCACTCCCTATACAAAAAAAAAATCGGTACTATTTTTCCACTGGAATTATAAAATCTATTATATTTTAAGACGTCCACCAAAATATTTCGGAAAAATATTAAGATCTAAATGAGCTGGACCGATTTGAAAATACCTCCAAAAATGGAGTTTTTTATGAATAAAAATAGTTTCTTAAAGATTTTTTTTTGAAAAAATCCCCTCAAATGACAAAACGGTTTAAGCTTAAAATATTTACATAAAAATATTTTTAAAAAAATTAAAAAAAAATTTGAACGGAATCGTAATGATGGGATTTTTGATGATGTTTTTTAACTTTTTTTTTCAAAGATTGGTATAGGAAAAACTTGAATAACTGAACCTAAACTCTTCCGATTTAGACTTGAGAGGTATCATTGGAAAGGTATTTTCTCACCCTTTTTATTTCTTTGCTAATAAACTCATTCAAAGGATGAAAGAGAAAGGTAGGATGAACGAACGTCATTCAAAGTTGAATTAAGATGTGTTGGTTCTCGAAGAAAAAATATGGGACACAAATGACGTTTTTTGGCCAGAAATAAAAACAGTGTGAAAATACCTTTCTACTCAGATCCCATAAGTTAAAATCAGAACATTTTTGGCCCAGTTAATCAAGGTTTTCGTAAATCAATGTTTGAAAAAGTAAAAAAAAAACAGCATCAAAAATCTCATTCTTACGATTCCGTTGAAAAGATTTTTAAATATTTTTATGCAGAGTTTTTAAGCTTAATCTAATTTGTCATCTGAGGCGACTTTTTTCAAAAAGTCCTTTAAGAAACTATTTTTATTCATAAAAAACTTCATTTTTGGAGGTATTTTCAAATCGGTCCAGCTCACTTAAATCTTAATATTTTTCCGAAATATTTTGGTGGACGTCTTAAAATATAATAAATTTTGTAATCCCGCCGGAAAAACCGCAACTTTTTTTTGGTGATGCGGTCTAACGTACACATACATCTGCTTTTGCTTAAGAATATATTTTTAGTCATCTTTTTCTTTATATTTATCTTTGTTTTTACTTTTATGTTTATCATTTTCTTCATCTACATATTCCCCTTCATCTTTGCTCTTATATAAGTAGAGTGTTTAAATTTACCTTGGTCTTAATTTTTGCCTTTATCTTTAGGCATTTTGTTTTTATTTTTACCTTTGCCTTTATCCTTTTCTTTATCTATGTACGTACTCACCTTTACTTTCATTCTTGTATTGGTATTTTTCTAAGTGTTATTTTTTAATCTCTTATTAGCAAGTTTTTGTTAAATTATTACCATATGCATAATCACAAAAAGCACTCGTTTCAGCCCCAACCATTTCCGTTGCACCATTTCCGTTGAATTTGCCAATTTACTCCTAACCAACCAACCGCCGCTAAAGAAGTTTCACTTCAAAAAGTTCGAGTGTGTAAAGTTTGTAAAAAAAAAAAGTTGATAACGGTGATTATTTGAGTGAATAAAAATAGTTCTACTTACTATTCCTTATAGTTTGTTTTACTTCATTGCATTTTCATCATATATCTTCTCTGCAGCATAATTATGTTTACTAACTCACCTTTTCAACAAAAAAAAATTTCATAAATAACTGCGGTTGGCCTTTATTTTCGTTAGCGATTCCATTTTTCACAGCCATTAACCGTAAGCTCCCTCGCATAAAACGCTTTCAGAGTGATATATCACAAAAAGTAAAAAATAAATGGTTAATAATTTGAAAAGTTAGAGTGTGTTTAATGTGGACCAGTTATTTTCGGTCTCTGGATTTTAGAAACCGCGGCGTAGCGTGACGTGTTGTGCGCGGCTGACGCGCGGGGTACGCGGGGCGCGAGCGCGAGCGGTGTGGCGCGCTAACGCGGGCCGCCGCGAAGCTAAGCAAATTTAATGTTTGAAAGAGAAATAATGTCAATGGATTTTATTTCGTTTTTAAAAAGGTAATAATGTCAATTGACTTTATTTCGCACCAGGGTGGGAAATAAAGTCAATTGACCTTATTTCCGTTGATCTTATTACCTGTCACCTAAGCATACATCGAAATTTTGTTTTAGAGAATCAATGTGAAATAATT
>NW_023475663.1:0-3181 GCF_013731165.1 Rhagoletis pomonella
GTTTTGATTCGTATGCCTTTGTGGGCGTGGCTGCTGTCTGAAATTCGCAAAAAGGCAATTTTTTCAACTACCACTGAGGCCGCACTACTCAGTCCATGTCATTGTTGTTGAAGGGCTATCTAACGCTATCTTATATGTTTATAAAAAATAAATATGTCATGACGTTATCGCCTGAAAACTAAAAATCGAGCTGCTGAAAATATACATTTCGGGAATTTTCTCAAAAACTGGTTAGTCGATTTTATTCTAAGTTTCCACAAATCTAGCCCAAAACCTTAGTTTTCATTTAGTATATAGCTTATATCTGGGAAAACTCTTGCTGTGGAGATATTGCGATTCAAATTGAAAAAATGTCGCGCTAAAAAGGGTCAAATGGTTAAAAATTAACATATCCGTCTAATTTGGTTACTTTAATATATAAAAATAATATATCCAGTTCCCCGAAAAAAATGCCCATTCCCCGATTGCCACTTAAACCGAAATTCCCTGCAAATTGGGGAATTTCTCGCGAGTTGATAAGTTGAATGATTTGAATTTGTTTCGAAAGTATGTGCCAAAACGTAATTCATGAAGAACCAATACAATTATGGTTCACTAAAGAGCTTAAAAAATTTAAAAATAAAAAGTCGCACTCTTTTAAACTGTATAAAGGAACGGGCTTACACAGTGATTACCTAAGGTACTCAGTTTTGCGGCATAGCTACTTTGCATTAAATAAGAAATGTTATAATTCATATTTATGTAAAATTAAGAAGAATTTAATTAACAATCCTAAATCATTTTATGGTTTCGTAAATTCAAAGCGTAAGGCACATGGTTTTCCGTCCGCTATGCATTATCGCAACACTGTATCTAGCGACAGCCAACTCATTGCCAACTAGGGACACGAATTTCGATACGATACGATACCATATCGATACTTTTGACATTCGATAGTTTCAAAACGATATTTTTTGGAATCGAGTACCAGAACCCTAGTATCGTATCGAATGTCATATACTGCCATACCTAAACAAAAGCGTCAGCGTTGTCTGGCTGTCAAAAAATTCTCATGCCCATACAATTTGTATGAACCATACCGAAACAACGCGGCGTCAACGCTGAGCGGTTGGGAAATCCGATTTTGACAGGGCGTTAGATATTGAAGTTGGCTGCAGAAAACGGCGAAACTGTCATTTTCGTGTTACACACAAACAAACCTATGCTTATTGTTGATGTTATTTCTGCATTTGACGTAGCGTTGACGCTTTTGTTTAGGTATGGCACTTCGGCGCTAATGCCAGGCGTCAGAAACCGCTCCGCCCAACGCTTTTGTTTAGGTATGGCAGATAGCGTTTTCTTTTCTCAAAAAAAGGTTTGCTCTTTTATGTGGGAACTCTTACTTTGCGTTGCCCTGAAACCTCAGAAAATGTTGCGTTTTTTATATGAGAATGAAACAGAAATTATACTACTCCATCACAATTTATTTATAGAACTTAATAAAGCTGAATTATTCACATGGCCTGTAAGCCTTTAGTAATTTTAAAGCAAATACTTATTTCTGATACGGAAAATAATTGTAATTTTACAAGCGTAAATTAAAAATCAACCGAGCAACTCTCACACTCACGTTTATTTGAGGGCTGAAAAGGCAGCACTTTTGCCACTTTGCAACCTGCTGAGAAAAGAACACGACGCCTTGTGAAAGGACTGAGAAAAGAACATGAAAATTTGACAACGCTAACTCAAGGCAGAATAAGTGCAGCCTTTTTTCGAGAAAAGAAAACGCTAATAAACTCACATTCCAACACTGAGGGAAAAAATGCTTTTTCGTCATTAAAAAGAAAAAAAAAATTAATTTTATGTTCCGTCTGATGGTAATTGAACCGGGACCCTCTTGGCCGCAACCAATTTTATCAAGCGTCTTTGCACACTCAGCTACAGCCATACATGTAAAGGTGTTTTCAAGGTGACAGGTAATAAGATCAATGGAAATAAGGTCAATTGACATTATTACCTTTTCAAAAGCGAAATAAAGTCAACAAAAATTTGGAAATAAAGTCATTGACGCTATTTCCTCATTTAAATGGAAATAGCGTCAACAATGCTTAAAGTATGTCGATTTATACAAAAAAATGTTGTTCTTACAAAAAAAATTGCCCCGTAAGTGTTGTTTTTTAATAGATGAAAAAGGCTTTTGCCAAATCCTCAGTGTTGTGATATTAATCCACTCAGAATCATGAACTACCACCAATTGATTCTATTAAAAAAAAAAATTAAATTACGAATATGTAAAAACACGATGCGAAAAACTAAACGCCCGCGCACAGCTGGAATACGAGAAATATTTGAAGAAAGAGTGGAGAAATGATCCATAACTTGCAAAACATTTTTCGTTTCTACAAAAATAAAGCGAACACTATTAAATTGAAGAAACAGTACATGTCCAAAAACCCCGGAGGAGCACTGAAAGAATTCTGTGTTTTAAATTAGCATATTTTGAACGAATTCGGAATGTCTAAGGTGGAAAAGAACCCAACTTTTCTATAAGGATAAAAAAAGAATTTTCTTACACTGTATTTATGTCTCCGCCAGCAGTCATTTAAAAGCAGCTAAGGAGAACGACGACACTACTTATTAGATGGCACATTCAACGAGCCAATGTGCCAAAATGCGGGTATAAACAATTATTGATTATTTAATATCGGAACCGAGATCATATAAGTTAATTGATTGGTTTTCACACACTTTTGAAACACAAATTATATGCTTTTTTACTGCAGACAAGTTGTTGCCTCAAAACACAGCAGAAATCTTCCAATCGGGGCTGCCAACTCTCCTTAGTTATGAGGTGCCATATTGAGGATAAAAAAGTGCCAAAATGTGCCAAATAGAAAAATAAAAGTGCCAAAAAAGGTGTAATTCCTTTTAATCATTCACATTTAGCAATAAAATAAAGCCACATTTTCAAAACAAAAGTGCAATGATAAAATAAGATAAACCAGTTGAAAAGCTTTTATAAATTAGAAAATTTTAGTTGAGAAAAAGAAGTGCACGCAAAGGATTTCACAAAAATGTATTGAAATGTTATTTTTTTTACAAAAGTGCCATTTTGGTATTTTGTGCCAAATTGAAAAATTAAGTGCCATTTGAAGTAAAATAGGAACAAATGGCACGGTTTGAGCCAAGTTGGCATCCCTGC
>NW_023475664.1:0-3181 GCF_013731165.1 Rhagoletis pomonella
GGATTGTTAAATAAATGCTAACGATGACCGAACTGTAGTACAATTAACTTTATTGTACAACAAACAATCTTACAATACTTGCTAATACAGTAAAAATACTACAATACTTGTTAAGGCAATTACAACGCTTTACTGAACTTGTTACACACAATTAAACTTATAGCTTGCTTATTCGCAATTCGCTCCTCTGCTCACTTTACTTGTAGCTTGCTGACTTGCAACTTCGTAACTAACTCAACTCCGCTGTGTCGTGGCTCTTATATACCTGCGCTCACACTTATGGCAACTCTAGAACGTTCTGAAGTTTATCGCTCATTCTCTTTTTCTCGCTGTTCGCAGTGTTCATCCAACTTGACGTTTCTCTTTGTGGAACATTCTACGTCATTCCTCGAACATTCTGCCTATTTCTCGTTGTTCGCTTTGTGTTGCCGCAGTATTCGCCACACTGCCCTCCACCTAAGTCTGATCGTCCCGATCAGACACACTTGCGGTTCCAAACGCTGCAAGCCTTTCCAAGTGGACCACTTTCATCTTGGTCCTCGGTCTCCCCATTGTCTGGATTTGATGCACTGCGTCCTTCAGCCGTTTGTCAATCGTATATGGACCTTTCCAGTTACGCTGTCGTTCGGAGGTGAAGCCTTTCTTCGGCTGCGGCATGTGCAACACCACCGAATCACCTTCCTGTAGCTCTTCTCGGCTCGATGCGTTACTGGACATTGCTTCCAGCTTATCTCCGGTGGTGCACCATCTAACATGGTCGTGCTTCTGCCGGCCACTCGTGGTGACCAGACCATGTCTCTTCTCATGGGCACCCTTTTCGCCAGATCTATGCCGCATAATCTGTCCATGACACCGAGGCTCCTGCCTTCGTGCTGCACTGCCTTTAGCACATCTTGCTAAATCCGGTTCCTCACGCTGAAACTTGCCCAGTGTTTCCGCATCTCGCTCCTTTTTCGGCGTCAACCTCATTGACCGGACATGTATTACCTCGTCCTTAGCTTCCGGCTTAACTGCTCGCCTTTGCCGGCCACCTTTTCCGGGACACTTCAAAGCGCGCCTACTGCTTTCACAGCCGCTTCCATTTCCGGCCACCGGCGTATCACCATTGCAACGTGGTTCAGTGGCCTTCCTCCTGCCGGATACACTGCCTGGCTCGCCATGACCACTACCTTGTTGCGACCTTTTCTTCACTGAGCTAGCGGAACCGTCACGCTTTTCCTGTATCGGTGAACCGCTTCCTTCTCCTGACGAAACCACTTCGTCTCCATCACTGCCAAACTCCGCCCAACTAACCGCTTCCGTTTCTGGTGGAATCTTCGACACTTCCTCTAAGACTAACCGTCTGCTGCAGCACTGGCTGTCGTAACCAACCCTAAGTGGCACTTTCCTGTGACGATCTGTCAGGATCATTCTCTGGAGGTCAATCTTCATGCCTTGGCCAAGTAAGAAATCCACGCCGATGATGACTTCATCCACAATGTCTGCCACTATAAACTTAGTGTACGAGGCCCAATCGTCGATTATTACCTCGCATGGTACTTCTCCTAATACTTGGGTGCATTCACCAGATGCAGTCTGCAGCTTTGCTCCAGGTAGTGGCTTCACATAAAAAGTGGCCAAATCCGGTCGAATAATGGAATGTGTCGCTCCAGTATCCACTGTCAGTACTCTCTCCTGCCCATTCACACATCCACCAATAGTGAGGTTGCTCGCATTCCGGCCAATTTGTGAGACGGAGATTATGGGCCCTTCAACTTCTGGAGCCAGCACGCGGCCCTTCCTGCTGGCTCGTTTCAGTTTAACGACTGATTGGAGTTGGCTTCGTCTCCTTCAGCCCTGCGTTTGCGTCCTGCTGAATTGTTGAGCCCACTGGAACTTGCGCTGCAATCGCGGGCGAAGTGGCCTGGCTTTCCACATTTAAAACATTTGCCAGAGCCATGCTTTTTCTCGCCCAGCAGTTGGATAATCTTCTTCAGCATTTCATTTGTCTCGTCCGGTGTTTCCACTTCCACGCGATGTGCTTTGTAGGCTGGTCTACTTAGGAGCGCCGCCGTTTCACGCGTCTGAGCATACGAGACAGTTTCAGCAAATGTTGGCTTTGGATTCGCGTACGTCTCTCGCTTGGTATACACGTCCCGCATTCCGTTGATGAATCTCTGGATTTTTACTCTTTCGAGGTGCTCGCCAGATGCATCTCCAATTGCCAAATGAGCCAACCTTTCAACCTCGGAGGCGAATTCCTGTAGAGTCTCGTTGGATTTCTGGCAGCGATTCTCCAGCTCCATCTGGTAAATCTGCCTCCTGTGCTCGCTACCATAACGTCTCTCCACTGCACCCATTAAGGCATCGTAACTGTTCCTTTCACAGTCGGGAATAGTCTGCAATATTTCCGCTGCAGGTCCTTTTAATGCCACGAACAGAGCAGCGGATTTATCGTCCATGCTCCAGTTGTTAGCTGTAGCCGTCTTTTCGAACTGGAGCTTAAAGACTTGGAAAGGAATCGTGCCGTCAAAGGATGGAGTCTTTACCTTGGGCGCGCTGGTCGAAGAAGGTGGACGATTCAACTGCATATCTCGGAGGCGACCTTCCAACTCTTCTACCTTAGCCTCGACTTTATCCTGTCTATCCTTGATTTGTTCGTTATCTCTAGCCAAATTCTCGTGCAGTTGTGTAATCTTTGCATCCTGGACTTCCAGCAACTGTGATACGTGTGTCTTCTGTGCCTGTAGCTGCGACGAAATATCTGACAACTGTGTTTGCATCTGAGATGACATCTGTGACATGCGTGTATCCTGTGCTTGCATCTGTGACGACAGCTGTGATGACATCTGTGACATGGCAGCCAATAACGTGTTCAAGTCCATAGCTGTTGATGAACTTGGAGACTTTTGCTGTTCTTCAACCTTCCCGGATGTCTGCTGCACATCCTTCGACGAACAAGCAGCCTCATCCTTCTGTTCGTCCTTTGCGGATGCATCGTCGTATTTACCCTGGAAGTCGTATTTGTCCACGTCGATGCCTTCAGCTTCCATAGCCTCCCGCAAACGGGATAATAATTCCACTTTTCTTCCGGAGGTGGCCAAATTACGCTTTTCCAACTCCTGTTTCAGTTCCTCAATCTTTAAGTCCTGAATTTTCGCCATTTTCAGTAGTTTATCCTTCGGGATTTATTTAACAATCC
>NW_023475665.1:0-3181 GCF_013731165.1 Rhagoletis pomonella
CGGTGGTTTAAACTTGGCCAGGTGTCGTGACCCTATTAATTTGTCCGGGACTATATATAAATATGTATGCATAAATCTATGATTTTTAAACATGGAATTTTTTAATTAAGACGCTTACTGAATCTTGTGAATACCCTAAATACATAAATTTGAACTTACTAAGTACAAATAAATGTTTTAAAATAAAAAAGTACAATTAAAAATCCTAAATGTGCTTTATTAAGACCTTAACAAATTAAATTACGGAAATAAAGCCCATAAAATGAAGACCAATAAGCCTGTAAAATGACGGTCGTTATAACCGCAAAATGAAGATCATTATAACCGGAAAATTACGGTCATTATGCCCATAAAATGACGGTCATAAAACCAGTAAATTCCTTAAGAAAAAATTTGGTCATTTGACTAGTAAAAACCAGAGTAGCTGTGACGGGTGTAAGCAGTGCAGCTATACATTTAGCTAAGCGCACAAGACATGAGGGAGAGCGAGATGTAAAGTCACACGTACGGGAACATAAAGAAAGAAACGGTCACAAAATCTACCGATGCCCTTAAGAATGTGATGGGAAAAATACGGAAAGTTTCAGTCATGGCTCCAGGTCATTTTACTAATCATTTGACCAGTATCTTTCTTGCAGGGTTACCTTTTCAACAAAAATTTTTCGTGCTATAATAGATTGTAGCTAAATATAAACTACTTAGTTTTCAACAAAAAACCTTATTCAATAGTAATTTTCAAATATTTTAAACGTATTTTGAATAGGAAATTGTAACTGTTTTACCATCTGCAAAACTGACGAAGTGGCAACCATTTATATAAGGAAGAAATCAGCTGACACGGAAAAATCTAAATTCCGCAGATTTCTGCGCTACGGGCTACAACTACAGAAAAATTCTGCGGTGTTGAGTTTTCATTTACATGGCGCTCTGGTAAGACAGATCGTGTCAGCTGACTCGGGTTTACGTACCGGTAGGTTTACGTTCTTGAGTAATTTCAGTTTAACAATGTATTTTGAGTAGAGTACAATGCAAAGAGTACTTATTGAACGAAATGCGGCAAATACACTTGCGCTGGTTGTTGTTGTTGTAGCGGCTACAACAACCCCGCACAGATCGGCTGATATCTCAGTCATTGTCGTCGAGTTCCAGTAACGGCATCCCCAAGAAGCGTGCAGCCTCTTTGGGGTCGGTCCACAGGGACGCGACCGGGCATGCGAAGAGATGTTTCGAGTCGTGAGGGGTCTCTCCGCATGCCGGACATTCGTTCGGCACATCCGCATTTAGCCTACTCAGGAGTTTAGCCTGCTGCAGTAGCCAGAGCGAAGTTGGGCTATTGTTGTTCTGGTCTCCCGAGGCAGATGGAGCTCCGTCGCGTCAATGTCGTGTGTTTTTGTGCCTAGAACGGCATTCACAGGTCTTGATTCTACATAACTCGAGACTGCGTGCCTGTGAATGCCGTTCAGGGCCTGTCTGTAAGCTGACGGGTCCAGAGGCTGCTTAATGAACCACTGGACTTCGTCCGTCAGTTAATATAGATGCCTCCTGACGTGCCTCTGCGAGACCTCCTCTGCAAGCAGCTGTCTATTTGGGTGGCCACATCTGTGGCTCCCAACCAGAAACTGCTTGCAGAGCATCGTGTTGTGCTCCCTAATTGGGAGCATTTGCGTCTCGCCGTGGAGATGGTGTTCGGGCGACATCAGGAGGCATCCTGTCGCTGTCCTGAGTGCGGTGTTCTGTGCAGTCTGTAGCTTCGTCCACTGCGTCCTACTAGTCCCCGGCGACCACACTGGTGCTGCGTAGTTTAAAACCGGCCGGCCTATTGCCTTGTATGTTGTCACCAACGTTTCTTTGTCTTTGCCCCAAGTACTGCCGGCTAGCGACTTGAGGACCTTGTTGCGGCTCTGTACTTTATTGACAATAGCGGTTGCGTGCGCACAGAAGGAGAACAGGCTGTCGAATGTTACTCCGAGTATTTTAGGATTATTCACCGTCGGAATTGGTGTGTCATCGACGTGAATTCCTAGCGGTAGCCTGACCTCCTTCATCCGGGTTGTGAACAGGGTCGCAGAGGATTTCGTAAGGGAGAGGGCTAGACACTTTGCAGTGAAGAAGCGAGAAAGTTCAGAGATATACCCGTTTACTTTCGAACACAGGTCATCAATTCCATTCCCAGTCGCCATGATCGAGCAATCGTCGGCGTAAGAGACAATCGAGACTCCCTCTGGTGGTTGAGGGAGCTTTGAAATTTAAAAGATAAACACTAGCGGGGAGAGGACACCACCCTTTGGAACCCCCTGTTTTATTTTTCTAAGTTTTCTCGATTTGTCTCTAAACAGTGCCGACGAGTGTCGACCACTCAGATAATGAGCCTTGTGGGAGAGAGGAAGCCTCTATATCTTCTAGCAGCGTGGAATGGGTGACAGTGTCAAACGCCTTTGACAAGTCCAACGCTACTAGAATCGTTCTCTCACAGGGACGGTTATGGTTAAGGCCACGAGTTATTTGAGTGTTTATGGCGTTAAGTGCTGTTGTTGTACTGTACACTTTACGGAAACCATGCTGATGCTTCACTGTGGTCAGGTGGTTCGTGAAATACGGGAGCAGCAAGGCCTCAAGTGTCTTAGCTACCGGGGAAAGGAGTGTTATCGGCCGATACGAATCTCCTTTGTTGGCACATTGATTGGACAGTGACCTCACGGTTGACCAAAGCTTACTCACACCAGAGGTGAAGTTACAGGTCTTCAGATGCTCTTCCCACTTCTTCCGGCTATGTACGTTGACTAGTTGCCGACTCTCCACGTTGAGATCCCTGATACGGGGATCTCCGGGATCGGCCTGACGAAGGCTGTGAAGTACTTTCACAAAAATACACTTATTCACATGGTTGTTAAATATGTTTTATCAGATATTCTTTTGTAAATTTGTTAATGAAGTTTCAATGAATGAAAAATATAGACAGTTGTTGGAAGGCATACTACCCCGGATTTTAATTCATCGCAGATGGCGCCCGAGAGGATAAGAACCAAATGGATTTATAATCTACACAGGGACGAGATTGTGGGTATCCTGCAGTCTTTTTCAATTCAAGATTCTGGCAGCGTAGCCGATATGCGGAAACGCTTATCAGCCTTCATCTTCGACAGCGAACACACAGAGGATATTCAACGGCAGTTAAGAGAAT
>NW_023475666.1:0-3180 GCF_013731165.1 Rhagoletis pomonella
CATCCACCGCTTTCGGAAACTCATTGCTAAATCGGCCAGCGTTTTTGGTTTTTATGAAGTTGGCTAGGGTTGGGGAACAGGCAGCTCCAAATGTCATGACGACCATTACGTAAACGTCCGGCTCCCGGTGGCATTCTCCGGATCGCCATAGAAATTGTTGAGCCCGTTGATCCTCACTGCGTACTCGGATCTGGTGGAACATCTCTCGAATGTCCCCTGTGATTGCAACAGAGCGCTCTCGAAATCGAATCAATACTCCAAGTAGCGATGCCAGCATATCGGGTCCCTTAAGAAGGTAAGTGTTCAATGCCACACCGTTCACAGTCGCGGCAGCATCCCACACCAGTCGAATTTTACCTTTATTTTTATTGGTCACAGTAAAAATAGGAAGGAACCACGATTTTCCGCCTTTGCACACTTCGCCTTTGCGTAATTTTTGGATATACCCCTTCTTTTCATAGTCTTTTACCTGTTCGTTCAGAAACGCTCGTAGGTTGGGGTCCCGACTCATCCTTCTTTCCAAGCAGTCAAGTCGTCGGATCGCCATCGACCATGAGTCAGGAAGATTGATGTGGTCATATTTCCACAACAAACCGGTCTCCCATTTTTTCAGCTCCGGATGATATTTAGTAGATGACTCCATAATTTCCAGAGCACGTTCATCTGATTTGGAACGCAGCGGATCGGGTTTCATGCAGACTCCCACTGCCTCCAAAGCGTAGTTTTCCTTGATGATTTCATCCAACCTCACAGCTGGCTCGCAAGAGCATATATGCATCACTCTATTGCAGTGTATGGATGGTTCAGTACCGCGCCCATACACAGACCAACCGATCCTCGACTTGGTCGCTATAAGAAAATCACCTTCACTTTCCTTGACTGTAAGAGGCACACCAAGAACAGCGTTGTATGGCTCGATCGGGAGGTGCCTTAGGTGACTATGCGAATCCAGAATTTCTTGTGTTAGCGACTGTTCTGGAAGGTCAAGGCTGGATATGGTGCGAACACTTTGAAGATAAAAGCGTGAAGATGTGGCACGAGTTGGTGAAATACCCACAGTGATCACTTTGGAGTCAGGCTCATTTTGGGTGATGTCTCCAGTCCAACGTAGGCAAAGGTCCTCCGAAGGGCCGTCCAAGCCAAGTTCTTCAGCCACGTGTCTCTCCAGCAATGTACACGCAGACCTTCGTCGATAAGCGCATACGTTTTCATTGACCTCGACTTTCCATACAGAGTTATCGGAACATACCGGAACATAGCTTTTGTTGATTGACTCTTATTATGCAGCATAACAGTCTCGTTGGTTTCTTTGTCGTTCGATGTAGGTGAATCGTACGAATGAAGAAGTATGTGATGAGGTTTGGTACAACCGTCGATACTGCAGCGATTATTAAGTCGACAGTTTTTAAAAAAATGTTTCTTGAAGCACCTAATGCATAATTTCTGTTCGCGTACAAGGCGCCACCTCTCGTTTGTCGTTAGAGCGCGGAAAACCTTACAGTTTTCTAGCCGATGGTCACCATCACATCTAACGCAGCGCAAATGTGAATTGGCACTATCACGGCTTACCACGTCATGGACCAAAAGCCTTGACTTAGAACTTTTGTTGCTGCCTTTGGCCTCTTCATTCAGAGTGTTGCTAACGGTGCCACCGACAGTGACTACCTGGCTTGCACATGTGGCCATTTTAAAAAGCCAATCGTCAAACTCACATATACCTACTTGTAGCAGTGACACCTGGTGTTGACCCCACTCCAGCTTCAGGTCACAAGGTAGTTTGCATATCAGCTCAGAGAGTAGCAAAGGGTCATTTAAATATGCAGACAGTCCAATGGCCTGAATAGTGGCGCGATAGTTTTGCACCGCAAGTGCAAGTTGGATTAATGTCTCCAGTTTATCACGCCTTACTGATGGCTCCTGGCGAAGCTTGCGCTGTAATGTATGGAAAATGACCTCAGGACGGCCATACAGCATTCTCAGCGTTTCAATGGCTTGTGATACTGTCGAAGGCGTCATGAGCTTGCCTCTCACAGCCTCCAAGGCGACGCCCTTGAGATTCCGCTGAAGTCGTATAAGGTTTTCGGCATCAGTGAAGCCACACTGCTGCGATGATTGCTCAAAGCTGGATATAAAAAGCGGCCACTCTTCCGGTTTGCCGGAAAAGTGCGGCAGGTCCTTTCTGATCACTTGCCGCGACGCTATCTGTGCAGTCGACAGCGTAGTCTCAGAAACTAGTGCTGGGGCGAAGGGAGCATGTCCATTTGACAACTGTTGCCATCGACGATATCCTCCATAATTGTTTTGCGATGCTCCCAACCGTGTGTTATTCGTTGCTTCACTGTAATTGTTAGGTGCCGGTTGCTGAAGCGGATTACCCGACAAGTGTTCCGAGGTGACACTCCGAGTAAATTCGCCGTAGCTTGGCTGGGAACGCGTATTCTGCAGTGCTGGTGGTGGAGCTTGGAGCGTGGAATGTAGAACGAAACGCGGATCTAATGCAGACGGACTTTGGTGTGTATCCGCGAAGGGATGGTAGGCCATGTGCATGGCAGGTGGCTGGCCGGTTTGCAGTGATGGAAGGCGGTTCTCAAACGGGATAGCCGATGCTGAGTGTAACGGCATTCGCGACTGTGCCGTTACGTATCTGGTGTTACCTGGAACACCTGCCCACGTTGATCGCGTAGGTTCATCAAAATGTTCATTACTGCCTGTAGCTACGCGAGGTGTGTTTCCGACCCACGTAGAAGCCGTGCTGCACCACGTGATGCCCGTTCGTGCGTACCCATCTGCCGATGTAGCCCACAACGTATGAGGGGCGCCGGAATGCGCCAATACATCAGCGTCATGCTGCATATATGTTTCAGATTGTGCGTACCCATCGGAAGATGTAGCACATAGGAACGCTCGATCTTCCACTGACTTCGTCGAATGAAGGCCAGCAAGTGTCGCCTCGCCCCCAGAAGTAACGGCGAGATCAAAGCATGTGGCTACCGATGTCTCAGAAACAGTATTTGACGTCCCGTTACCCATCACCAATAACGGCAGCTGTCCGTCGCTGGCAGTCACATCCACTGAATTTGGATTCATCATAGTTAGTTTTCCAAAAAATATTTACGTCACAAATATTTTCGAATGTTGGGACGTTGGGCGAGAAATAAAAAGTCAATATTTTGCGCTAAT
>NW_023475667.1:0-3180 GCF_013731165.1 Rhagoletis pomonella
TTTTTTTTTCTCCCTAAGCTCTGTTGTATTACAAAAAAAATAAGCTATCATCGAAGAAAATCGATGCAAAACTACGTAAGTTATAAGCGATCAAATAAAAATACCCAGGTTGCGCAACTTCAATGTATGTACCTATACATACATACATCATGATTCAATAATACAAGGTTAGATAATTATTGACAGCTGCGGTTTGACACTCCCTTACAAAAGGTTGCATTTACGAAGGAAGGAGAAAGGGGAAGAATGAAATCTCTTGGTGCGAAAATGGTACTAGAAAAGTACGCACAGTAGGCAATTAGTAGTGAAATTCCTTTTGTAAATTCTAATGTATTTGCAGGAAATCTGGCATTTTAAACGAAATGTTGAGCGTAATATTGATATATCTACGTGAATTACGTAATTTATGTGCTATTTAGCTGTATAAAAATTGCAAAATGACTCAAAATTAAAATAAGACTACTATGAGATTGAAGTAAACATCCAATTTAAAAACAGTTTATGTTTTCATCAGTTAATATGCTTCATATGCATATACAAATAAACATATTGCACAAAAGCTTGTACTTTATTTCACACCAAAGCTACACTGTTTCCATGTATATTTGCAAAGAAGCAACACGGTGCCTCTGCTAAGGGAGCGGTGCGAGAGAGACAACTGTCAGTTTATCGAACCTTGTATTATTGAATCATGTACATACATATATTAAAGGTATAAAGTGCAAGTGAGATATTATCCGGATAAACGAATAACACCATAACAATGATAACACTTTTTCTTTAAATAAATCAAATAGTACTTTTAATACTCGAATTGTATTATAGTAGGTAGAGTGGTTGCATCGAAAGGAAGAGTGGTTGGGTTCGAAACCTGCTGTAGGCATGTAGTTATAAACATGTATTTCCGTCAGTTATGGGTAAGTATGCAGGTAGATTTTCAAAATTATAAGACACAGAAAATTTCTAAAGCCTACATCTAAAACAGGTAGTATTTTCTTTTCCCGGCTTGTTATAAAAAGGAACCTTTCTGTCTAGGTAAGATTTGATTTTTTCAATTTTATTCTTGTTCCGAGTATAAATATGAGTTAATGCGCTTTGAAACTTCATAACATCTTCAAGGCTCGCCGGAGATAGTTCAGTTCATAAGTCTAATTTCAAAACCGTGATTTATTAAAAAAAAATAAAATGAGTAAAAGGACGCGAGAATTTGAGTGTAATAAGGATCCAGATATGTTCTGTTTCATGTGTGGCCAATAAACTATCATAAGGCGACGACGAGTGTTCTCAGATCATATCAAAACTTTATACTCCAAGTATTTTGGAATTGAGCCTAAAAATGCTGAAAAACCATGGACACCGAACACTTTGTGTACATCGTGTCGAGTAGAATTGATTCAGTGGGAATCAGGACAACAAACAAAATTTGATACACCAATGATATGGAGAGAACCTACTTGCCATTCAATAGAGTGTTATATTTGTCAAACAAAAGTACTTGGCGTTGGAAGATCAAGAGGAGTAACCTATGCTAGCGTACCTACAGTGACATTACCAGTACTACATTCAACGGCAGTTGCGGATCCAGTTCCATTGTCAACAGTAACATCTGAGTGCGGGGGATCAAGTTGTACTGAATTTCGCATGGAAAACGAAAGAAACGTTCTGTCACAAGCACAACTTAATGATTGGATAAGAGATTTGGAACTATCCAAGGAAAAGGCCGAGATCCACACTTCTAGTATGCAACAATTTAAATTTGTGTCATCCGATGTTAAGGTGACATATAGTAGAACTCGTCACGAACCATTTTCCAAACACTATACCAAGAAAGACAGTATATGCTACTGCAACGACATCCCTGGTTTATTCAAAGAGTTTGGTCAAACATATGATTCAAAAGAGTGGCGATTGTTCATAGACGGCAATAAACTGAGTTTGAAGGCTGTATTATTGCATATTGGTAACAAAAAGCCTTCTATCCCGATTGCACATGCAGTAAATACAAAGGAAACCTACGAGGAAATGCAAAAAATACTCAAATTTATCAAATATGAAGAGCATGATTGGAAAATATGTTCTGATCTCAAAGTCGTTGCAATGCTATGCGGTCTACAAAGTGGCTACACCAAGCACTGCTGCTTCCTCTCCAAGTGGGATAGCCGAGCTCGTAAGGACCACTACGTCAGAAAGGATTGGCCGGAAAGAGTCGAGTTTACCGTTGGTGTGGATAACATCAAATACACCCCTCTTGTCAAGAAAGAGAAAATCATACTTCCACCCTTACACATCAAGCTCGGTCTCATTAAAAACTTTGTTTAGGCTTTGGACAAAGAAGGCGAAGCATTCGACTATTTGAAAACAGTTTTCCCAGATATTTCTCAAGCCAAGATAAAGGAAGGTATTTTTGTTGGACCACAAATAAGAAAGTTGATCAACAATAATCAATTCAAATGACTACTCTCATCAGTTGAGGCAGCAGCGTGGGAATCCTTTGAAAAGGTCGTTGCTTCTTTTCTCGGTAGACACAAAAGCCCTAACTACGAGCAGATAGTGAACGACCTAATCAATAATTATGCGAAAATGGGCGTAAATATGTCTTTAAAAATTCACTTTCTCCACTCACATTTGAGCTTTTTTCCGGCAAATCTTGGCGACGAAAGTGATGAACATGGCGAAAGGTTTCATCAGCAAATGAAATTAATTGAGAATCGATATCAAGGATTCTGGGACGTCGCAATGATGGGTGATTACAGCTGGTTTCTCATAAGAGAAACCGATCCTAAACTGAATAAGCGTCAAAGTAGAACACATAATTATTTCGACAACATAGTAAAATCAAATTAAGATAAAGATTGTTAGAATATAGTATAAACATAAATAAATTTAAAAAAAAGTTAAAAATATGGGTAATTTCATTCATTAATTGAACTTTTAACTCAATAGAAACAGAGCATAACTAGATATTTCACTCTTCTTTATACCATACATACGTTTTGAGGTATACGTTGAAATTGCGCAACCTGGGTATTTTTATTTGATCGCTTATAACTTACGTAGTTTTGCATCGATTTTCTTCGATGATACCTTATTTTTTTTGTAATATAACAGAGCTTAGGGAGAAAAAAAATCTGCAAAAAAATAAAAGGTTTTCGAGATCCTTCCCCGCAAAGTACAATTTTT
>NW_023475668.1:0-3180 GCF_013731165.1 Rhagoletis pomonella
CAAAACTATTTAATTAGTAGGATTGAACGTGTTCAAAAGGTCTTCTTAAAGTTTTCACTACGTACCCTAAATTTTTCAGAACCTTTGCCATCATATAGATCACGGTCTGAAGTCTTTAGAAACTAGAAGATCTGTACTATCTATATCTTTTACTTTTAATTTAATTAGAGGTGTTATTGATTGTCCTGTTCTTTTGAAAAAAATTAATTTTAATATTCCTCAGCGAAACCTGCGTAACTTCTTACCATTCTACGGGGGCAGGTACAAAACTGAATACTCCCATAATGCCCCTATTCCACGAGCTTTAAACGAACTTAATATGATTTCAAACAATGTTTCAATCGATTTTGCATTTTCATTAGATGTTTTTAAAAACTCCTTGGATTCCATCTTCTAGTTCTTATCTATTATTATTTAGTAACTAAGCTGAATTTTGTTATTAGTCTGTAAGGAACTTTTATAAGTTTATTAGACTAAATAAATAAATAAATAAATATAGAACAATCTTAGGGGGTTAGACCATTACAATTCCGACTTTACTGTTTTGGACCACCCTAATGTACATGCAGTCATATCAAGAGCACCTCATTTCAAAGTGATATTGTTTACCACTTATGTTCATTTATTTATTTTTAAGAATTTTCTTTCAAATTTAAAACTGTAGAAAACTAAAAAAAATCTAAAAATGTTCATTCAAATGTCAAAATTATTTTCTCAGAATTTTTTGAGTATATAGATTTAAAGCCCTTTCAATTTGATTGCAATAATGTGCAAGTTTCAAGTGGCTAAAAAAATTCCGTTGTTGCGGTTTTCTTCCATATAAAAATAAATTGTGTTAATTCGTTATATGGTAGCGAATGCGACAAAAAGAATCAAAGGTTTTAAGGCTGTTGAAACTTGCACACTGGGCGCGTTTATAAGACGTAGCTGTTGCCCAACCGTTGGCTATTTGTCTTAGAAACGCACAGTTGAGTAGTTCCGCTCAGCTTAACAGTTGGCAACTTTCCGCCATTTCAGCGGAAAATGTTTACGCTACCTGAAGCCAACATGTTGGGCTTACCCTAAACAGCTGATCGAAAATATATTAAATTTAACGCCACTTCGTTAGGTGGCAGTTGCAAACAAATTTATTATATTTTATTGTGATAAGATAACTATAATATTTTATAATAATACTACGTTTCTAAATATATGTTTTTAAGATGTTTGCTATATAATTTTACACTGTTTAATTCATTGTAACATTGAACGATTTTTTCAACACGGCGGCAGCTCAGCGTTGAATTCTAAATACTCAGCCCTATTCTGCATTTCGATTACGTTCCCGCATTCCGCTCCGCTGGAATCGAACTTAGGTATTCTGCGTTACGATCGAAACGAAAGAAGAAGAGGAAGAGAGAAAACATCTTTCGAAATCAGCTGTTTGCCTAGGAATGTGTGAAATCGAAACAAAACAAAGAAATATTTGCCACCAAACTATAGCAGCATATGAACTTAAAGTTTGTAAATATTTTAATATAACTAAATATACCTAGCATCACAGTAATTTAAAAATAAAATTTAAGTGGATACATAATTATAAGAATGAAATCCACAGCCGCGGCGTTATTGCTTGAAGAGAAGAACGAGTCCCATATTGCTGATGCGGAATTTGAAAGGCGGAGATTTAGGGACAGGTTTGATCTTTTTCAGATGAGCAAAGTCATAAGGAATTCATCTTGACCTGTGTTACGCTTAGAGTCAGTGAAATTATAAACGTTGTTTGAGCACTCCAAAACATTTGCATTTACTACAGAGTGGAAGATTTGAACGCAAATGAATCCCATTTTGAAAGCCGTTAGGAGGAGGGGAAGAACAAAGCTTATCTTTCCTTAGCAAATCGAATTCGAAACAACATATGCACCTCTTTTTAAAAAGTTGGTAAAAACGAGTGCAATAATAAAAGCATATTTTTTATGTAACACACACATTTTATGTATGGATGTATCTATCAGCCCGATTCTGAATGACAACTCTCGGGGAATTTTTTCTCTTTTCCCTTTCCTCCTATTCTGAATGGCATATGTCGGGGATTTTTTTTTCTCTTTTCCTTTTCCTCCAATTCCAAATAAACTTCGAAAATGGGAATTTGTTTCTCGCGTAAAAAGTAGCTATTACGAATGTGAAAAAAAAGGGAGATTGTGTTGACATTTCTGGAGAATTTTTCCGCTAAGAAATTTAAAGAGAGTCCTTATCAAAAATGTAAGTAATTAAATTTTTGCATAATAAATGGAATATTTATTATTATTTACTTTTATTAAAATGATTACTAATAACATTATTATTACACCCAGGTCAAAAACAACCAATAAACATCAGATCGAGCTGCTTTTAAGTCGTATGCAAGCGCACCCAGACATTGCGCGCGGTTTTTTTAAAGGCCAGAAGGACGATGTTAACAAGTTTTGGCGCCAGGTGGAAGAGGATTTAAACTCAGCAAGGCCACCAATGAAAAATGTGTGCGAATGGAAAAAGGTAATGATGATAAGCTACTTGCGGGTATAAGAATTAAAAGTGCAATACATATTTCAGGTTTGGGCTGATCAAAAAAAATACGTACGGCGAAAGGCGGCCCAAAATCTAAAAGCCAGCAAAGGAACTGGTGGAGGACCCAACATGGAACACAAATTGTCGCCTACTGAAGAAGCCATATACGAGTTAGTTGGGATGAAGGAATCTGTGGAAGGTGTATCAAATATACTCAAGTTTGGCCTTTCAAGTCATGTGACAAAGTGACCTGCAGATAATTCCACAGCAGAGAATGATATACTCGATAGCATTATTGAAGAACTTGAGGAAGTTACTCCGTATCAGCCGCCAACGAAAAAAAAAACGCAACACTCCGCAAGGCGAGCCAAAAAAGCAAAATAGCTATACTAACGATATGTTTGTACAGGAAATCGGTGTGCAGAAAGAGGTGTGTGAGTCAATAAAAGAGGCTGTGACGGGTTTAAAGGACCAAAAGGAAATTACAAAAAAAAAATTATCGCTCCCTTGATCGGATTTATGACGTTCAAAAGCAAAATTTTGAAAAAGTGTTTCAACTAGAAAAGGAAAAAAGTGGAAGAAATGAAGCGACATAATTTATTTATGGAAAAACTTAGACTTAGTGAAGTGGAGAGTAAAATAGAGAGAAATCGT
>NW_023475669.1:0-3180 GCF_013731165.1 Rhagoletis pomonella
AAAAAAAAAGAAGAGTTCTGGATACATTTATTGATATACGGTTAACGGTCTATGTACATAAATATCGCTTATAATATTGATATCAACAATAATAGTTTGCTTACGAATATCTTTTGATATACATATGTATTATGAGCCTCCCTAATATTGTCTACATAAAAATATATATATACACTCTACATACATAAGTACATAGTATGTACATGTCAGCATCTACATATGTATATATTTATGTTATTATTTTGAAGAAATTTGTATGCTTTCTTCAATTACAGACAGTGTCTCATAAATGTCAACGGCAAAGTGTCTGTCCACACATGAAATTTTAATTGCTACAAATTAGAATTTTATGGCATACAAAAAAATATCTTGCTATTACCAAGATGTCAAGCCAAGTGTGTCTCAATTAGCTTAGGCTGTGTGCTGTCAGGTACTTGTTAATACTGGAAAATATTTGAACATTCCGGCATAACGAGTAGTACATAAGTACATAAGCAAGTATGTATATTAGTCCTCATAGCTGCATAAAAAGGTGATGGCGATGATCTCTCTGAAATTTAAAACAATACAATTAAATTATTTCTTTAATTAAGTAAATTAGCACCTTTGAGCCTCGTTTCCAGTCAAGTCAATTCAATAAATTTTGGTGAGATCATTCATATGGTTCTTAGTTGTAATAAAACGAAGAATAGGAGTGAATATATCAAAATAATTAGCACCTACAATATTGTTATGGGATATGTAGAAATCAATCGGAAAGGAACAAAGGTTTCAATGGAGTACACCCCTATAAGGCGACAGTGACCCACCAGGACCGATGTACGACTTTAGACCATCGAGGAGTCGTAGAGTTTTATACAGAGGCAGTTTATAAAATAGCCGAATGTGGTCAGCAGAAATCTTAGAGATATTCCGAAAGTTTAAACCAAGCATACACACTAAGGTGGTCCAAAAAAAAGTAATCTCGAAATTTTAATGCTTCAACCCCCAGGATTGTAAATTGAACAAGTAATTTTTAGCAAAAAAAAACCGACTCAACTCTCATATAAAAAATATATATATATATATATATCTCATGATCCGCTGATCGGATCTTAATCAGATTAGTATGGGACCACCTCTGAGACACTACCTTTCCGATGCAGAATTATCGAAATCGGTTGACGTGGTCCAAAGTTATGCGGTAACATACATAAAAAAAAAAAAAAAAAAAAAATATTCCGACGAACTGATAACCTCCTCCTTTTTTGGAAGTCGGTTAAAAATATCTAGAGGTCGCTCAAAGCGCCTAAAGTTTTCTATGTACTTAATAGAGGAAAAAAAAATTGTAGAATTGGTGTGGAATTTTTGAAAGTCATTATTTTTCGTTCGGATAGCTAAAACCCAGTTGTTTGTTTAACAATTTTTTAATACTAACTATTTTTGATAGGTCCCCAAAAATCGCGCAAAATGTAGTGGGGGCCCTTAAAGAATCGTTAGCATTAAAAATGGTAAAATAAACAATTGGGTATTATTTTAGGAAGTTTCCTGAGTAGAGAGTTTTCCGTTCGAATAATATTTATTTTCAAGAATTTAATATTTCTAAGAAATTTTGTTTTCCCATTTAAATAAAATACATGAACAAAATTTGAGCGACCTCGATATAGAACAATTTAAACTCCAGGGCTATCACCGAAGCCATCGTCGTAGAAAATCTACGAATTCAAATACATGGGTTTTTAGGTTTTTATTTTCTCGGGTTGTTTCATGATGTTGATGTTTCAGCTATAGAAACATATCGAAGATAGGACCCGACCTTTTGCACTTATTTGTATGATCAGTGTGAAAGTGTTAGTTGACGCAGCGCTCTGAAAAGTTAAAATGTAATACTAAAGTTTAAAAGAGCGCCAAAAGCCATCGGGGCGATCTATTTTAATTTTGTAAAATAGGTTTGTTCTTTTACAAGTGAGTTCTATATAAAGTATAATTTTAAATTATTTAATATGTGCAACTGATTAGTATTTCATAAAATCTTCAAGTGAATTTTTTAATAAAACTGGGTTAAAAAAAAGTCATAAATCATTTTCTCCAAATTTCTCCAATAAAAAATTTATGTTTATTTCAAGATAGTTATATTTTAAAATATAATATTAAATATTGAATCCGATCGCACCAAATAATATTGAAAGTTTTTCTGAAAATGATTTTTTAAAGCTATCTTTTCAACCAATTTCGTGTAAAAAACACGTAAACATGAGTTTATTATCATTCAGTAGCATTTTGATTTAAGAATTTTATATACAAACTTAAAAAAACAAATTTAACGCAATACTACGTGAATTTAATAAATATTTTTTAAATTAAACACATTTCTTTTAATTTCAGGCGCCATATTGTATCGGCCATTTTGTTTTTAGTTATTTTGATTTCAGAATTTGCGATCCCAACAACTCTTAAATAATATAGTAATAAGCCCTTCTTATTATTATTTTTAACAAAATTATTGTGTTTAATTTGTTGTTATTTTGACTTCAGCGGCCTCAATATACCCATTTTTTAAATTGTGGGCACAAAATGGGTATCAAACATCACTGTGCGCTGTCCCAGCAGTGGCAATGGCCGACTGAGTAATGCACTAGACTGCCGTTTAAGAGATCCGAGTTCAAGTCCGAGTCTTCGGGCAGGGGACGTTTTTTTATTTTTTCATTTATTTACTTTTTCTTTTTTAATATGTTTTTTTTTTAACTTTGGGTTCTATTCTTAAAAAAAATATTAATTTTTAAATTAATTTTTATGATATTAAAATAATTAGGTTTCTTTCGTAATAAATTTTGTTAAACTAATATTTCCTCGCTTCATAAAAAATTTATAATAAATTTATTTACTTCTCCACTTACACAAATATACGGAACTATAGCAAACAATAACAAATTTTGAGTATAATAAATATTTACTATTAACAATAATGCAGCTTTTTTGCATTATTTTTAAGATTCAGCGATTTTAAATTTTGTTCCGACAGCATAAACTCGTCGTAGAGTGTCTGTACGAATCTTCGTTACGAACGGAGTCAATACGAATTTCGAATATACGTTCGTAGCTATTCGGATTCAGTAATAGCACTTTCGTAAATTTCACGAAGATCAAACCTACGATGGCTTCAGTCAGTCATAGCTCTGCTCTTCTCTTTGGCCTCCAGGA
>NW_023475670.1:0-3180 GCF_013731165.1 Rhagoletis pomonella
CTGATGCGGTGTTTCCAAGATATTTCAACGCCCTTGAGTGACAAGTAAATACAAGTATATTTTATCAATCATACCGATAATTTCATGTATTAAAATAATTAAAAATGAAAATGAATAAAAAAAATTAAATTAGCAAAATGAATAAAATTAAGTGAAATTAATGTTTAATTTCTAACTTAACCTACATTTGTATGTATGTAACTGAATCGCCTAATAAAAGCTTTACATATAAAACGATTATCCTAATTTTCGAGCTTAACTCCCTAATCTTTTATTAGAAAAAGAGATTAGCCATGCAAAATTATAATTAAAAATATCTTAGATTAAACCGATAACTTATTGGCGTCCAAAATATGTTTAACAAATAAATGAAAATGTTTATAATGCAATCAATAGATCCTTACGAATTCGCCATTACCAAGGCACTAAGTAACGTACGCACTTTTGTTTGCAAAATGCATTTATTTAAGTTGAAAGAAGACAAATTCCTTCCAAGGCGAGTTCATATATTCTTATCACGAATTCATATATTCATGTGGTAGCAAGAGTATGAAAACATAAAATTACCTTATAAATTAAAAGCATAACAGGCTAACCTAATATTCGCGGCTTGCGTTTTGGTACGCACGCTGTTCAATTTCGGTTGATCTCATACAAGTTGCATGTGCATGAGAAATTTTTGACAATAAATTGGCGGCGTGCGTGAATATTAGGTTAGCCTGTAAGTATCACATGTATGCGTAGTCCAATTCACGAAATCATTTCATCGATCTGAGTAAAAACTAAGTGCACAAACTCTATTTCGCGTTAATTGAAATCAGGAAATGGTGTTCATTCATTCAGTTTCTACTCAAACGCATGAAATGATTTCATGAATTGGCCTACGCATAATGGTAGTAAATGACAGAATGAATTACAATAAACACATCCTTTTGACATAATGCAAGCCGAAAACGTTGGTTCAAATCAATCCGCAATGAAGTTGGACGTTTTGCCCACAAACATTGCAATTTTGCGAGCAGTCTCATTGTAAAATCTCATTTTTACAATTTCATAGTCTCGGCTTACATTTATAAAATTCAACGAAAGCACGTACCTATTTCGGCTGAGTTATCAATTTTCGATTATTTAGTGTACAAAATAAACGCAAATTAAATGAGTTTGAACAATATGGCCATTAATGTAGCGATAAGTTGTACAACTTGCCAGAAAAAATCCAATTTTTTGATCTTTCACACAACCAAGACATAAATTCATTCAACAGCCCCACAAACCGTGCCATCTAGATCAAAACAACACCAAGTTGAACCAACGGTCGCCTACGTTTATAGCTTTCTTTAAGAAACATCGGGCTAAAATTTCAACTGCTCCTGTAACACTACCTTATATAAGTTGGCCTTGCTATCATCCTCACATATTGTTACGATTATCCTCGAAACCTTGAGGGAGTACCCAAATATACTCGGGCTCGTATCGCTGGATTGTTAAATAAATGCTAACGATGACCGAATTGTAGTACAATTAACTTTATTGTACAACAAACAATTTACAATACTTGCTAATACAGTAAAAACACTTTATAATACTTGTTAAAGCAATAACAACGCTTTACTACTTGTTAACACAATTAAACTTATAGCTTGCTTATTCGCAACTCAATTCTCCACTCACTTTACTTGTAGCTTGTTGACTTGTAACTAACTCAACTCCGCTGTGTCGTGGCTCTTATATACCTGCGCTCACACTTATGGCAACTCTAGAACGTTCTGAAGTTTATCGCTCATTCTCTTTCTCTCGCTGTTCGCAGTGTTCATCCAACTTGACGTTTCTCTTTGTAGAACATTCTACGTCATTCCTCGAACATTCTGCCTATTTCTCGTTGTTCGCTTTGTGTTGCCGCAGTATTCGCCACACTGCCGTCCACCTAAGTCTGATCGTCCCGATCAGACACACTTGCCGCTCCAACCGCTGCAAGTCTTTCCAAGTGGACCACTTTCATCTTGGTCCTCGGTCTCCCCATTGTCTGGATTTGTTGCACTGGGTCCTTCAGCCGTTTGTCACTCTTCAACGGATCTTTCCAGTCAAGTCTTTGCTTGGAGGTGAAGCCTTTCTTCGGCTGCGGCATGTGCAACAACACCGAATCACCTTCCTGTAGCTCCTCTCGTTTCGATGCGTTACTGGACATTGCTTCCAGCTTATCTCCGGTGGTGCACCATCTCACATGGTCGTGCTTCTGCCGGCCACTGGTGGTGACCAGACCATGTCTCTTCTCATGGGCACCCTTTTTGCCAGATCTATGCCGCATCATCTGTCCATGACACCCAGACTCCCGCCTTCGTGCTGCACTGCCTTTAGCACATCTTGCTACATCCGGATCCTTACGCTGAAACTTCCGCCGTCGTTTCGTATCTCGCTCTTCCGCCGATGCTAACTTCATTGACCGGACATGTAGAACCTCATCCTTGGCTTCCGGCTTAACTGCTCGCCTTTGCCGACCACATTTTTCCGGACACTTCAAAGCGCGCCTACTGCTCCCACAGCCGCTTCCAATTCCGGCCACCGGCGTATCACCATTGCAACGTGGTTCAGTGGCCTTCCTCCTGCCGGAAACACTGCCTGGCTCGCCATGACCACTTCCTTGTTGCGACCTCTTCTTCACTGCGCTAGCGGAACCGTCACGCTTTTCCTGTATCAGTGAACCGCTTCCTTCTCCTGATAAAACCACTCCGTCTCCATCACTGCCAACCTCCGCCCAACTAACCGCTTCCGTTTCTGGTGGAATTGTCGACACTTCCTCTAAGACTAACCGTCTACTGCAGTACTGGCTGTCGTAACCAACCCTAAGTGGCACTTTCCGGTGACGATCTGTCAGGATCATTCTCTGGAGGTCAATCTTCATGCCATGGCCAAGTAAGAAATCCACGCCGATGATGACTTCATCCACAATGTCTGCCACTATAAACTTAGTGTACGAGGCCCAATCGTCGATTATTACCTCGCATGGTACTTCTCCTAATACTTGGGTGCATTCACCAGTTGCAGTGTGCAGCTTTGCTCCAGGTAGTGGCTTCACATAAAAAGTGGCCAAATCCGGTCGAATAATGGAATGTGTCGCTCCAGTATCCACTGTCACCACTCGCTCCTGCCCATTCACACATCCACCAATAGTGAGGTTGCTCG
>NW_023475671.1:0-3180 GCF_013731165.1 Rhagoletis pomonella
CCCGGCGTATCAGATGATACGCTGCGACTCACACAGTAGACACACAGTGGGAGTGATAATACTCGTTCGAAACACGCTCGGTTTTAAAACAATAACTAACAAGGCTTTAGACAAAAATGTTTGGTGTATAGTTATTCAACTCACACACTGTGATACCAGGTGGCAGCTCGGGGTGGTTTATCACTCCCCAAGCTCAAGTGATGCGGAATTTGTTACATATATGGAGGATATCCTAGCAGAAATCTCAGAAAATTCTGTGAACACTGTTGTCATTGGCGATTTTAACATAAACATGAACGTAGTATCAACCTACAGCAGAAAACTCAATGATGTTTTCATGCAACAAGCCATGCAACAGCTGATAAATTTTAATACGAGGGTGACGGAACATTCGGAAACACGTATTGACTTGTTGTATTCCAATGATAACCGAGTTATATGCCAAAAGGTCGAGGATCATAGAATATCTGACCACGAAACAATAATGTTTCGACTAAATGTCAATAAACTTAACCCACTTGCTAAGGAGTCAGAAGTAATATCCTGGGAGAGATATAACCCTGAGAACTTAACAAGTTTACTAAGGCAGTGCGATTTCTCAAACTTAAATTTTTTCGATGCTGACGGTATGGTGGAGTATATTACTCACTGCATTATGTGGGCCATGAGGCAGTTGACTTACTCAAAAATAACTCGCATTAGGCAGAGGAACAAATGGTATGATAGGCAATTGACAGAGATGAACAAGTATAAATCTAAATCCCATGAGAAAGCAGTGTTGTCAGGGTACTGGGGTGAATATAATTTAGTGAGAAGCAGATATAAGAAAATGGTAAGGTGTAAAAAAATTAAATACTTAGAGCATAAGGTGGAAATAAATAAGGGTGACAGCCGACTCATGTGGAAATACTTAAAGGAGGTAGTCAATAACACGGAGGTCAAAGAAAATATTGGGGAAGTGATAATAAATAACACCAACTACGTAGACAGCTTTGAAATTGCGGAAAACCTAAATAATTTTTTCGTGGACAGCATTTTGGAAATACATACCAATATAGAGTGTGTAAACTATGATTTTTTCGAGCAACGAGCTCCCACAAGTACGCTAAAATTTGAAGAGGTCTCAACGGAAGACATTCTTCAAATTGCCAAAAAATTTAAGCGGAAAATTGGGGGAAACAACCTACTTTCTGAAGGTGTTATTAAGGACTCTGTTGATTATATGGGATATTTCTATGCCCTACTTATAAATAAGAGTCTCCAGACAGGATCAGTACCGGAAGAATGGAAAATTTCATCAATAGTGCCCGTCAAGAAAGTTAGAAAAACGGTTAAAGCTGAGGAGCTTAGGCCCATCAATACTCTCCCTAGCTTGGAAAAAATGCTAGAAACCGTTGTGAAAAACCAGCTACAGTACTATGTGGAATCCAATAAAATACTCATAAAAGAACAATCTGGATTCAGAGCTAAACATTCCTGTGAGACTGCGCTGAATCTGGTGCTTTCTCAATGGAAAGAAGATCTGAACAGACACCTTAATGTAGTGGCAGTGTTTATTGATCTTAAAAGAGCATTTGAAACCGTTGATAGGGTCCGAATGTTGGATAAACTAAAATACATTGGTATAAAAAACACTGAGCTTGACTGGTTTAGAAGCTTTCTGTGTAATCGTAGGCAACAAACAATAGTTAATTCAAAGAGGTCTAGTAAGATAGCCGTAGACATCGGATTACCACAGGGCTCAGTTTTGGCACCCCTACTCTTTAATATATATATAAACGATATTAAAAGTTCTCTCAAACATTGTAAAATAAAACTCTTTGCGGATGATGCCTTGTTAACGATCAGTGATAGGGAACTACCAAATGCGATTGTCAAAATGCAAGAAGATCTTAATTCTTTGTATCAATGGCTGTGTTCAAATAAACTCAAACTGAATGTGAAAAAGACTAACTTTATGGTATTTTCCAGAGCGGCAAATGCTGACTCCATAAGCCGTGAATTAAAAATCAAAGATGAAAATATCGAAGAGGTGAAAATTGTCAAGTACCTAGGAATATACATAGACAACAAACTAAAGTTTGATGAGCACGTTGAGTATACAGTCAAAAAGATTGCTAAAAAAATTGGCCTTATAAAGAGATCGTGTAAGTACTTGGGAAGAAGATATAAAACGTTGGTGTACAGGTCAATAGTAGAACCGCACTTTATATACTGCCCCACGATTTTCTTCCTAGCGGGGGACTCCCATGTAGATAAGCTGCAAAAAATGCAAAACCACAAAAAATGCACACCAACAAGATGTATGCTTGAAACCTTGAATTGGTTAAGCGTGAAGCAACAAGTTTTTTACCACGCTATGAAATTTGTGTACAATATTAAGAAGGGCAACCTGCCGGATTATCTTAGCGATAATCTCCGATATATAAATGAGACGCATACATATTTGTTGAGAGAGAATAACAGCTTCAGACTCCCGAAGTATAGAACAGAAGTGGACAAAAAAAATATTTTCTATAAAGGCTTAAAGTGCTTCAATGAATTACCAGAGGCTATAAAAAATTGTGATACTATCACTCTTTTCAAGCGGCTGCTATTTGACTATTGTAGAACGCAGCCTACAAGATAGTGATGTATCAACAATAGCGTGGATTGGAAACTAGGCCTTTCCAACCACCAAGATATCGAGACTAGGCGGATCGGAAACTCGGCCTTTCCGACTACCTAGACCCTTAGATAATAAACAATAAACGAGCGGATTGGAAACTAGGCCTTTCCAACCGTTAACCGTCACGAAAGCGCGACTGGGTGGATCGGAAACTCGGCCTTTCTGACCACCCAGGAGATATCAATAAATGGAGTAACCCAAAAAGAATAGCGCGGATTGGAAACTCGGCCTTTCCAACCGTCTACATAACTTCCAGGAAATTGCATGCGTGTATAATGACATAAAATAATTGCAGTGATAAAGAAATAATGTTATTTAAAAATTTCTGTAGAGCATTTTGTATTTTGTATTTAATATTTATATTATATTTTAAATCTAAAATCTAATTATATGAATGTTAAATCTTTGTTGCAATATAAGTCTAACAGACTGTAAAAAAATAAATAAATAAAATAAATAAATAAATATAGCCAGACGTTGACCATTGATGCTGGAAACCCCTATTGAAGGAG
>NW_023475672.1:0-814 GCF_013731165.1 Rhagoletis pomonella
AGTATTACATATCGACTGCTGAGTGGAAGATCAACCTATCTCGGCAGCCAGTTCGAAAACGCATTGTCGGCAAAACGTCCATTAAATACGAGAATAACATAAAATTCAATTAAACCTTATTTAAATATAATCGGGCTTTGGACTCGGCAGTGAAAAAAATAATTTTTGGCAATTTTCCATCAAACACGTAAGGAGACAGCTTTTGAAACGTTCCCATGACAGTCGGGTCTACGTAACCGGAACGACCCAGATTTATATCTGCCCAAGGTCTGACACTTCAGCAACACTCCCCGAAAACTATTACAACAACAACAACGGCTGTTGAAAAGTATAATTTACCAGGGGATGGATTCTGTAACCGTGAAAAAATGTAGTGTAGATCGAGTGCAAAACTCGCCGAACTCTCATAATTGCTTAATCGCCAAATAAGGAAGTATACACAATTTTGACAGTTAAAACTCATTCTCCCTTCCTGAATCGCTAAACCAAGAGTGTACAAAATTTTCAGTGTACACTTGAAACCCGACAGTTACAGATTAGAGCCCCAGATCTCCAATAATAACACAGGTCAACAACGTTTTGTTCTAGGAAAGTGTAGGGTCATTTTCGAAGTAATTTTTTGCGTAGAATCCGAATCCGGGGTTTAAATTGCTCTATCACGTCAGGACTTTGAGATATCCTAACCTAAAAGTGCAAAAAAAACGCTGTTTTTGCCCATTTTTGAGGTTATGTAGCTACGCAGATTTCGCTCTTCATAAAAAAGTAAACGTTTTAAAGTATAAGTCTTCCTCTTTTAAATGCCGTTGAGTTTGCT
>NW_023475672.1:914-3180 GCF_013731165.1 Rhagoletis pomonella
TATTTTAAAGTATAAGTCTTCCTCTTTTAAATGCCGTTGAGTTTGCTTAAATATCTTTATTTTTCACTGAGATATCGCATTTTGAAATTTCCATGTTTGTGAATTTTTCGATATTCGAAAATCCATTGAGATAACATGAGACGTGATACGGTCGATTACATACTTACTTCAAAATGCGATATCTCAGTGAAAAATTAAGATATTTGAGCAAACTCAACGGCATTTAAAAGAGGAAGACTTATACTTTAAAATACCACGTCTACTTTTTTATGAAGAGAAAAATCTTCGTAGCTACATAACCTCAAAAATGGGCAAAAACAGCGTTTTTTGCACTTTTAGGTTAGGATATCTCAAAGTCCTGACGTGATAGAGCAATTTAAGCCCCGGATTCGGATTCTACGCAAAAAATTACTTCGGAAATGACACTACACTTTTATAGAACATTCCGAACCCATTTTTTTGCAGACCTGTGTAATGGTTAAAATTTTCAAATTTTACCGAGTATCAACTACCAATTTACAAAAACTATCGAAATGCGTGTGAGTCCCTTATACGATGTTTCCACGCTTCGTAATTCGCTCTCTAACTGCCCGTCTCCACAGGATAAAGTTTATATCTTTGATACATATGTCAGAATATAATTTGCCAATGGAGACCGGTCATTGCTCTTCGAGAGCAATATATATCAGAGCTTATATCTTGCCATCTATTGCCGGCAATTTGGTAGTTTGACAGCTACATTTTCATTTGCACGAAATCTTCGTGGCTGCAACATCATTATTATTTTAATATAAAAGTAAAAATTGAGCTGTTTCCTGTTAAAATATTTGTAATTATGTATTTGATTGTAAAATAGCCTATTTTTTTTAATTTTTAAACGATTAAATCCGGCAAAAATACGTTTTCGAAGCTATCATACAAATGCTTATATCAAGATATAAAAAAGCCCACACAAATAATGCCACTTATATAACTTATATCTAGCGACCAAAATGACAGCTGGGCAGTAATAAATTTTATCCTGTGGAGACGGCCAGTAAGTAATTCGCTAAGTAATTCGTGAATTACCCTGTTTCCACGCACATCAGTAATTCGTTTGGCCGCTGTAGTTCTTGTTCTTGTTCTTCGCTATTTATTATTATTTTTGTGTACTGCAAATATCGAATATGGAGCTAAAATTTAAGTTATCATCAACAATTTTAATATATATAGAGAATATTTTATTAATGGCTGCGTTTCTTTATACATTCCGGATAATCCCATTTCACAGCCGGAATAAACAGAATGCGTTTGAAATATACGTCAACATATCATCAGGAACGTTCTAAAGAATAAATAAACAGAAAAGTTTATTCCAAACGTTCAGAATGAATAAAGAAATTCAGCCAATATTATTCTACAACTAGAAAAAGTGACAGCAAATGGGACCAGGCCGGTGAAAACTTCGATATATTTCCGATAAATATTAGAGAAGGCACCGATTCGTTCGTCGTTCGCATGGTAATTCGATCTGAATTACCTACAAATGAAGTAATTCGCTCTCAAAATTTTGTATGGCGAATTACGTAATTCGGAAGGTAATTGGCAAGACGAATGACGAATGGTAGAGCGAATTACGAATAAGAGAGCAAATTACGAAGCTTGGAAACATCGCTCTTACGTGATCTTTTTTTTTGGTTCATGCTAATTATCAAAGGAGCCATTCTTGCTTGTCAATCAAATACCTATCAGCTGTCTCAATATATCCGCAATTTAAAATTCCAATTTTTAATAGGTGGCAGCTCTCATAAACTGTGAATTTGCGATTTGCGGGAAATGTGTGTTGAGTAGACAAATTCGTTCAATTTTTGCAAAATTTTTGGAGTAGTTTTTAAAGTTATATTAACGTTTTTTATTTATTTTTATTGCTGTGGTGGAAGGCCTTAACTTTTAAAATGGCGCAACAATGTCCTGCTTCTGTAGATGTGACCGTAAGCTCGTCCGAAATGTCTGTACCTATTGATATGTTGTTGATAAAATTTTTATCTGCTCCAATAATCAGGATATTCAATTTAAACTACAATGCAAGCATAAAGTTTTTGCCGAAAATTCCAAGTTACGAGACCATGTTAACTTATTGGCCTGCGCAAGCAATCATGGACTGCTGTTTGTTGGAAACCCAAATGCTCCGGAACTGCATGGTAAGAAATTAGTTGAGGGCAATCTTTGTGATAATTGAGATATTTTTTCGTTTCTTAGCGTTCATTCTACCCGACGTCATATATGC
>NW_023475673.1:0-3179 GCF_013731165.1 Rhagoletis pomonella
TTGATTTTTCAGCAGAAACTCTAATTTTTTCGACTACATCTTGCAAAGTTTGTTGAAATATGAACAGATACTGTTCCTTACGCATAATGTGTACAAACGGATCAACCACATTTTTGAAATACAACCCCAAACTATTATTGACCGACCACTGTGATTCACAGTTTGCTTTATATGATGCGCTTAGGCTTAATTTGGGCCTTTGATCCAATACCATGCCCGGCCATCTGATTGAAAGCGATTAATTTAGTCTTGTCGGACCAAATAACCCTCAATTAAATCTTAACAATGTGTTTTTATTGCATTCTGTAAGGCCTAACATATCCCAATAGCAACGGTCCGGTTTTCGTGCGATGCAGCAAAACGCTGCCACACTCGCACATGTATTTTGATCAAATTTGCTTTTTTATTCTTTTATGATCCATTGCGCTCAATTTGGCAATTTTTCGCCTAACTGTCGACTGATTTGCGCTCAATTTTAATACCTTAAGCGCTTCTGTAGTAGTGCCTGCAGCGTTACTTGCTACTAAGTTCACAAGATATCGGACTGTAATATATTTTGACAGACTTCCTTTGTCCTTAGTAACACTTTAGGCTATATTTTTTCTCAGTCTTAACATTTTCATGTGGCAAACTCCACATATTTTTGCCACTTTCCCTACGGTCCCGCCTTGTCGCAGTAAATCTATTATTTACATTTATGTTTCCTGATTAACCATATTATTTATTGGTGATCACTTCTTGAATAAATTACAATACAGAAAAAAGTCATCTGGCTTCCAACTAAGCCAAAGATAACTATAAACTGCAAAACTGAGAGTGAGTGCAAAACTGTAACATTTGCCTTAACTTACATTTTTGTCTCCAGGTTTTTTTATTGTTATTGGATTGACTTCAAATCGTTATGAGAGTGGGAATAGGGGTGTACCAATAATAATATACAACAAAAGTATGAAAGTCGTTAGAACTTTGAGAGATAGCGGTGGCTGAAATAAAAAGTGTTACATCATGTTACAGTTTTGCTCGTCACTGTACATATGCACGCTGGTTAGCTAGCGAGCAAGCACACCAATGAACAGAATGTAGGAGTTGGTAAATATGTATGTAGGTGCGCTAAAAATATGAATAAATATGCAAACAAATGGGTTGACACGCATCGCATTTGCGACAACATGAAAATAGAATTTAATGGTTCTAATATGAAGCGGTCGGTCGGCATTATAGCCCAAAAATAATGAAATGCGAAATGTGAAAATGTGAAAATGTAAGAGTATTTAATTAGAAAATATGAAATGAAATCAACAGAGGCTAATTAAATGTTATTAAAAGTTATGTTAAAAGGTTAGACCGTAATTAATTATTTCTAAATTTGTTAAGTGAATAAGTTAAGTGCCACAAATGCATTTAGAATAACGAAATAAAGTTTTATTGGAATTTTAAGAGCGCATAATTTAAGAATTTAAAAATAACTAATTGTGCTTCATAATATTTTGCACAGGTCATTGAACTTTTAAAATGTAAAATAGCAAGGATTTTATGTGACGTTGTGGACATTTATCCTTAAAAAAATAAACGCTTTTTATAGTTTGGAATAAGATATACTAGGAACAAACCTACTACATCTGTGGCCAAATTCTTTTCCAACTGAAGGGAACAGTCTTTTGAAGGCATCAGCCAAACAAACAAAGGCTAAGCATTATTATCAGGGATCGAAAAATAATAGTTATTGTTGAAATTTCAATTCAAGTAGTCAGACGGAAATAATTTTGTATGATATTTGAATATAGCAGTGTGATGCTTGTTAGCTCAGAATATTCATTTTAAATGTTTTATTGCCTTCTTCCAAAAAGTTAGCAATTGATCGTTGATTTTTTTAGCGTAATTTTTTCGGTAAAAAAGTTAAAATTTGAGTTTTATTTTTTAAGTTTAAAATACCAGTTAAAATGTGACTTTTAATTTTCCGATCAAAAATGAAAGATAAAGTTCGGTTTTGATTGTTAGTAAAAATAACACTTTTATTTTAGGTAAAGTTTGATTTTTAATTTTTCCGTCGAAAATAAAAGTTCAAATTTTACTTTTAATTTTTCTTCATCTGCTCGCAAACGTTTAAGGGCTTATTTTTACTATGCCAAATTTAATGGCATTTGTCGTCAAATAAGTGAAAACACATAGTCAAATAGGATTAAAAAGTGGTGTAATATCACACACCTAGATATAAAGTGCGATCAACTAAAAAAAAAAAATTATGGAAATATATATTTTTTTCATGATTATATACATTAACTAAAAAACTACTGTTATACCTAATTTTGTATTAATTGCGTTGAATCTTTACAATCAACAAGCAGTTAAATTTCCCTCTCTGAATTTTGAATTAGCTCTAAGGGAGTGGATAAAGGAGATAAGATTGTGTCAAAATGTGTTCATAAACTTTTGTCGTAAAAATATGACATAGTGAAAACCAGCCTTAAGTTAAAAACGTTTTATTATTAATATAATGCTCTTAATCGTTTGTGCAATGACAAACAAAGAAGCGATACAATAAAATTGAACGTATAAATAAAAACAAAATATTAACTGTTATTTTTTTAACAAAAAATTAAATTGGAACGTTTAATTTTATTTAAAAGTGAAAAGTTTACTTGTATTTTTAATCGAAAAAATAGAAGGAAATTTTATGTGTAATTTTGGACCAGAAAACCCCAAATTTTAATTCTAAATTTTTAACAAAAAGCACATAGAAGAAAAAATACCGATTATTGGTCGACTTTTCGTTATTTTTTGCCTTAATTTTTTTCGTTAACGTGCCGACGCCAACTTATTTTCATTAATCTGCTGTTAACTTCTCTGCTCTGTTTTCGAACGGAATGATGCTTATAGTGGTTTCTGGAGTAATTAAACTGTTTTTGCAAAAAAGCAATACATTCTAATTTTGTCGAGTTTTAAATTTTTGTTCAAAAAGCTTAATATAATATAATAATAAATTTTTGTTTTCTTATTTCTTGTACAAAAAGGAAATGTGTAATATTTAATTTCGCAAAAAAAAAAATATAAAAAAGCAACAAGCATTAAAAAATTTGTTATATAAATATACAAATATGTATGTATGTATTCCCGCTTATAAGCATACATACCTACCATGTTCATTTCCTATGAGATTACGCGCACATTCAACTTTCTTA